>NC_054386.1:40937303-41094803 GCF_017654675.1 Xenopus laevis | reverse complement strand
ATATATATATATATATATATATATATATATATATATATATATATATATATATATATATATATATATATATAATTTTTTTTTTTTTTTTCTAAAGTATATATTATAAAATATATATACTGTGTTGAGATAAAACAAACATGACTAATTTAGTGTTTCTGCTTTACAGACATCAATGCAATTTTCCAGTTCCTTTGTTATTCGTTACTGTTTGTTTTAATTTGTTTCCACACTCCATGGTAAACTGCTGATAAATTAGTAACTCTGCTTCAAATGCTTTTTATGACAGTCTGTCTTAAGGTAAAGTACTGTAAATGCTAGCCTTATAACAAGGGATATTGTGGATAAAAGCAAAATGCATTTTGGACTGGTGCCAAAATTTGTTCATTTTGTTTGTATATATCGGTCTATTAAGGTATACCAACACACTATACAATCACATATAGGTATAAAATACAGATTATATATATGCTATAATATGTATATAATACACAAAAGCCATGAATATCCTGTAAATTATAGCCTTATAAACGGTGAGTTCTGATGTCATCAGTTATAAACGGTGAGTTCTGATGTCATTTCTGTCACATGACTCACTGAAACTTGTGTATTATAATAAATAAAGTACCCCCAGTTGCAAAATATGAGGATATTAGAGGATATTAGATCGGAGTTCCATGACCGTATAAAAACACTTGGCCTTCGGCCTCGTGTTTTTATATGGTCATGAAACTCCTCGGTAACTTATAATATCCTTATATTTTACAAAAGGGGGTACTTTATTCGCTATATAATCTATATATAATCAATCTCTCTCTCTCTCTCTCTCTCTCTCTCTCTCTCTCTCTCTCTCTCTATACTCTCCAATAAAATACAAGTGTGTATGTATACATAAACAAAACAGTGTATTCTAAAAAACAATTGAGACCCCAAGGCAATAACAGTAGCTCCAACACAATTTTTCACGGCCAAAATACAGTGACAAAAATAAAAGAAATAGCCATATGTGAGCTCTTTTATTTCTTGTCGCATACAATTTTCAGCATTTCATGCATAGCCTTTTAAATAGCCAATTAACTGTCATATGCGGTCTCAAAACAGAGGACCTTTTTTTAGGATTCATTTGAATCTAATTGAGCCCAAACGAAAATCTTTTATTTTAAAACCCCACGCCCTTCTGTTGGTTGGTATTCTTTGCCTGGTCTGGCTTTCACCCCTCACACAATATGGTCAGGAAAATTTGATTCAGCCACAATCTGTACTATAATGAGATATAAAAAACTCAAGCCCTGGGACTGATGGAGATTTTTAATACGACAAAACAAGCTGGGAAAATAGTTTTTTTTTTTTAGAAAGTAAAAGAATAAAAGGAGCAGACAGACCTTGTGGGAAGTTTTCAGAGAGGGTGTCCTTCTCGTAAAAGAGAAAGGGGAAAAACATTGATTTCAAGCTGTTCTGAAATTAAAATGATTAAACAAAAAAAAAAAAAAAAGCAAAGACAAGGGTAGATAGAATGAAAAGAACCAGACAACTTCCCTAGTCTTCTGGCAGCACTGATCTCCCCGCACTTTCCCTGCCGTGTCCGCTTAAGGATTAACTTGAAAACTATTTTAAATTATGGTTTTTTGAGGATTAAATCCAGATTTTTTTTAAAAAAAAAATGTAAATACTGGATGAAATCGGAAAAGGTATGTGCGTTAAGTAGATATTATAAATATTAAATGCATAGATGTGTGTGTGCGTGCGTGCGTGTGTAATGTATATATTCTATACATGCATCTTATATAGATGCACTAGCTTCAGTTATTCCTGGTTATGGGTTGGTGAACTAAAAAACACCCAGAAATTCGTTTTACAAATAGCACCACAAAAATAATAAATAATAAAATAGTCGTTTATTTTTCTTTTCTTTCTTTTGTGTTAGAATCTCTTTATAAAACCAAACCATTGGAACTATGACTCATTAAGATATTAACAGAAGTTTCTTTCAGTTAGGCTTTTTATTTAACTGGATCATAGATAATCGCTCAATATATCGTATAAGCAGGTGCTGAATTCAGCATTCGTAATAAAATAACTTACCTTAAACAAAATCTCAGAATTCTGCTTAGAGGATGGTGAGAACATCAAATAAATCAGGGAAGAAAATAAAATAAAAGAATAAATCAAATTCATATAAACAAGGTATAAGATGGTGTATATATATATATATATATATATATATATATATATATATATATATATATATATATATATATATGTGTATACATACATGTGTGTGTATATATATATGTGTGTGTATATATATATATATATATATATATATATATATATATATATATATATATATATATATTTCACAGGAAGAAAGCACTCACGGCAAAGTTTCATAAAAAATATAGGATCTTTATTCCATCAACCACATATCTACGCATTTCGATCCCAGAGAATCGTCATCAGGATAATGTTTAAAAGTAAAACACACCTTTTATCCCCAAATCCACCAATCAGTACAAAGCAGTGCAACCATCTTTGTTAAACCATTCCCACTCATTTACTTATTGCAATTAACGTGCACATGTGTAAAATCTATACATGTACATTAGTACACCATTAAAAAAACTTTAGTCATAACCGCTCCAGATGTGAGGTTATCCCCCTCCTTCATTACTCAAACAAACCAAAAACTTCCATATATTATAGTTATGTGTATATAGTGTAAAACCATATCAAATTTATCATGTGAATATAAAACTTCGCAATTATTATATCACAAAGTGCCATAGTGCAATAAATATCCCTGTTGTGGTAAAAATATAAAAACTTTCTAAAAACATAGATTATATCAAATATATCTGTTAAGAACATTAAGGGGCACATTTATCAAGGGTCGAATATCGAATTTTAAATACTTCGATATTCGAGCATCGAATTGGTATGCTACGATAATCGAAGGCTGTCTTCGATCGAATACGGCCGCTTTCGATCGAAGGAAAACATTGTTCGATCGATCGATTCCATGCTACGATGCGAAGGTTTGCAAGTAGCGAATAGTCGAAGATGATCGAAGGTAGCCTTTGCCCCACTTCTATTCGAATCGATCGATTCAAATTTTTCATGCCCCACTTCCTTTCTGCCATTTTTTCCAAACAGGAAGTCCTCTGGAGGCCATTTTAGGTGCATTTGCGCCCTTAATGTGCACTTGCTATCTGGATGAGCCAGGTGGAGGAGGTTTCCAAAGTGCTGCCAAGAAAATGGAAAGAAGGAGTGAGGAGGAGGAAGGCGAATGTGGTTCCAGCCCTGATGAGGTGCCCAGGGTGGCTACATCCCACACTACGTGGGATGTACGTCACCACAGGAGGGGGAGAGAGGGGGACAGGGGCTGTAGTGTCAGAGGGAGGGGTTCCTGGGCTGAGGTGGAGGAGGAGAGCCTGTCAGGTGGAGGGTCCCATAGAGGGGGAGAGGAGAGGTCTGGGAGTGGCAGGACTATGAGCTCCCCCAGCTCACGCCACGTGTCCCCCCCAACATCGGGGACACGTGGCAGTTCCCGCACCCCAGCCAGGGGAAGTAGGGCCTCCCCCAGGGCACGCCACGTGTCCCCCCCAACATCGGGTACACGTGGAAGGTCCCGCACCCCAGCCAGGGGAAGTAGGGCCTCCCCCAGGGCACGCCACGTGTCCCCCCCAATATCGGGGACACGTGGAAGGTCCCGCACCCCAGCCAGGGGAAGTAGGGCCTCCCCCAGGGCACGCCACGTGTCCCCCCCAACATCGGGGACACGTGGAAGGTCCCGCACCCCAGCCAGGGGAAGTAGGGCCTCCCCCAGGGCACGCCACGTGTCCCCCCCAACATCGGGGACACGTGGAAGGTCCCGCACCCCAGCCAGGGGAAGTAGGGCCTCCCCCAGGGCACGCCACGTGTCCCCCCAACATCGGGGACACGTGGAAGGTCCCGCACCCCAGCCAGGGGAAGTAGGGCCTCCCCCAGGGCACGCCACGTGTCCCCCCCAACATCGGGGACACGTGGCAGGTCCCGCACCCCAGCCAGGGGAAGTAGGGTCTCCCCCAGGGCACGCCACGTGTCCCCCCCAACATCGGGGACACGTGGCAGGTCCCGCACCCCAGCCAGGGCTGGAACTACATCTATGACCGCCAGGAGGAGGCAAGAGGAGGAGGAACCCACACCGGCCTCACAGAGGAGGCCAGAGGAGGAGGAGGATATTGAGGACGACGACAGAGATGAGGGCCCCAGTGGGCGGATGGGCCGAAGATTTACCAGTGAAGAGAATGCAGCGCTGGTTGATGAAGTCATCGTGCAATGGGATGTGTTGTTTGGATGTCGATCCCATCGCATCAATGCTGCCAGACGTAAAAAAATCTGGCAGCTAGTAACGGACAAAGTCAACGCTGTAGGCGCTGTACACAGAGATCGCAACACTGTGTACAAGCGCTTCAGTGACCTGAAGCGTTGGATACGGGCGAAGTTTGCTGCCAGGAGAGCAAAGGCCCAGAAGACCGGCGGTGGCACTTTACCATCTTTGAGGCTGCAGCCTTATGAACGCCGGCTTCTGGACATTATGGGCAGAGAGGTCTGTGAAGGTTTGGAGGGGTCATTACATGACACAGACTGGAGAAGTAAGTACATTTTAATACACAACATTCTTACTGCTTTTATCCACATTCTTATCATTTGCCTAAATAACTCATTTCCCCTTTATCATTTAGCTTCTTTGCTTAAGTATTGCTCCTGTTTGCCATTAGAGGATTTTATGTTTCCAGGATTGTTGTTTGTTTTTATAGTAGTTAATTACGTGCAGCTGTAACATTGCCAAAAAGGCAAACGTTTATTAACCATTTCCCTACTAGAACAGAAATATTTCTAAAGTGGATTAAAAGGGTCGTTGACCTTGAAGTTAACTTTTGAAGCATGTTATGTTATCATTTTAGACTGTCATATCATTCTATTCCAGTCTCCGATTTATAGGAATGTATGGTTGCTATGGTAATTTACATCCTAGCAACCACATTTTCAAAATAGTCTACTGTAGAGCTGATAAAAAAAAAACCACAATATTGTGTACCATAGGAAAACATTACTTTAAGGTTAACAAACCCTTTAACTTCAGTGTGTAAAAGTGTGAAGCAACAGATGTAGAGCCTACAGCACCTGTATTGTCACCTATTACATTCTGTGCTTCTCACATCATTGCAAACAGTGCCTTTGTGTCATGTATTTAACTTTTCAACCTTAGCATCTCCCTTGCAGTGCCCTGATAGACTCCACATGGACTTTACCATCTCGTTTCCTCGCCCATTACATTTGAGTTATTATTTTAAAGGCTAACTTAAATATTTCCAAAACATGTTGTAGGTGTGTCCATCAGTCTAATAAACAAGTGCAATTTATTTAGCACATTTCTTAACAATTGCAGCACCACCGCGGACAGCGCCACAACCCACGGACAGTGACCAGGACCAGGACCTTGATCCTCTGCAGCCCCAGGAAGAGGGTGAGGCCGCAGATAGCCCTAGAGGCCCACAAGCTCAAGGTACAGACATGTTTGTGGCCAATGTAGTTGCTTCCTCAAATAGTTTACAACATTACTAATGTCAAATTTCACATTACAGAACATCGAGCTCCCCGGCGCGCCCAGTCGCCAGCCGTGATACCTGTGGTGCCCCCCAGACGTAAGAGCAATGTTTTCCCTAATAAGCCCTTCCTTTATTTGTCTGTGTGTGTGTCACAAACATGCAAAGCACATTTACTGAGTCCCTTATGCAGCCTACTTTATGTGCCTCTTCAGTGTTAATGAAAAGCAGTAGGTTGTTAAAGACAGATTTTGGATAGAATATACATTTTGGGCATTTCCTTATGCGACCAAAGTGTCAATTATATCAGATTCTTCTGCTGCTCTGGCTCTGCATCTCTCCCTTCCTCTTCCTGTGCCTCTCCCGTTCTGACTGTCAGCCTGAAATCACCATACACCATACAGCGCTACTACTATTTCACTCTCTCTCAGCCCCACTTTAAAATCTTACTTCTTTGTGACTGCCCTTGACTGTTGGCTCTGCTCAGCGTACATTCTCACCTGTTGACTCGACACTTTTCTTTTTCCTTTTACATGGTCCATCTTGCTCCCCCTCACTCCAAGCCACCCACCGTCTCAAGTTTTACTCTGGCTCCTCATGCCTCATATTAGTTTTCTCCCTCCATGCTGTCTCTGCGGTCTCCCTTTCCACTTGCAGGTTCCCTCTCTGTTCTTGCTCCCACCTCCTATACCACCCCTCTGTCAAGTTTCACTCCCCTCTCCCAGGTTCAATCACCACTCTCATTGTGTGTCTCATACTATCTCCTTAACTTGCAGCTGATGACAAACAAGGCAAACCAAAAACACATATATTTTGACAATATACAGATTAATGTTCTATTTCAAAACCAGTATTGGAATGATTTAGCCCCCCCCCCCACACCCAAACATGGAAACACCCAACACCAATTTATCTTCTAAGATTATCTTTGTGAGCTTCCTTTCCCACCTTTGTTTTTTTGTTATGGACATGTCCAATAAATTTAGCGATCTTTATATTTGATTTTTGTTGTAGGTCATGCTGCTGAAGCGGGTGCTGCTGCTCCTGCTGCCGAAGCGGGTGCTGCTGCTCCTGCCGCCGCTGCACCAATTGGGGGACCACCACAGGAGCAACCACAGCGACTGGGTGTGAGACATGGGGACTATATAGGGCTTCTGACAACAATTATTCGCCAGCAACGCCGCCAGGAGCTCTGGATGCGCAGATGGTTTGCTCTCATGCATGGCTCCTTCCGTGAAAGCATGCAGAGCATGGAGCAAACCATGGAAAGAAACATCCAGGACCTGGTGGCAACTATTAGAGAACTGGCTCACCAACCACGGGGTTTTGCTGAGGGTCCAGTCCCTGGTCCTGCTGCTGCTCCCCCTCCACCCCCTGCATCTCCTCAGCAGCGCAGAGGAAGGGGGCGTGGAAGGGGACAAGGTCCTGTCCGAGGGGATAAGCGCAAACGTCCCTAGCTCCAGTCTGTGTCACTTCTCCAACTGACACTGGCCTCTTTGCCCATTTTATCCTGGCAAAGAACTTCGCCCAATTCACGCTTCAGGTGTGACTTTGTCCGTTACCCAGCAATGGGACTGACATCCAAACAACACATCCCATTGTTTAGACCATGCTGCATTCTCTTCACTGAGGGGTGCCATTTTAAGATCTATTGGCACCCTTTCCAATAACATCTGGAAAAGCACTTACAAACATCAAAGTGCATTTGCTCTAACATATTTGTCTATTTATGGTGTTATCAGCACCAAGGTGTGCCATATCTACCATCCATTGGCACCCTTTTCCAATAATATCTGCAAAAGCACTTACAAACATCAAAGTGCATTTGCTCTAACATATTTCTATAGTAATGCTGCAGTGTTTCCCAAAACATTCACTTGGGACCAAAATGTTACATGTAAGGCTCAAAGAATTGAAATACTACTCTTTTGCTTGTGTATTTTTCACTAATTACTTCAAACATGACATATGTTAACATATGCTACCTCTGGCCTACTTTGGCTACCCAGCACTCCTAATAGGTGCTAACGCCTACTACCTCCTCCTCCTCCACCTGTGCTCATTCAATAGCAAGTCCTAGGTGTATGATATGCCTTATAGGCACAAATGGTTGTTACTTTGCACAAGAAGTTATGTTGCCTACCTCTGGCCTACTTTGGCTACCCAGCACTCCTAATAGGTGCTAACGCCTACTACCTCCTCCTCCACCCGTGCTCATTCAATAGCAAGTCCTAGGTGTATGCTATGCCTTATAGGCACAAATGGTTGTTACTTTGCACAAGAAGTTATGTTGCCTACCTCTAGCCTACTTTGGCTACCCAGCACTCCTAATAGGTGCTAACGCCTACTACCTCCTCCTCCACCTGTGCTCATTCAATAGCAAGTCCAAGGTGTATGATATGCCTTATAGGCACAAAGCCTTGGTTGTTACTTTGCACTATCAAGCATTGTTGGGTGTCCAACACTCTACCTAGCCAGCACTAATCTCATATTGTTGATGCTTTTCAACTGGCCAAATTGTCATATATTGACAAGTGTCATTTGTACATCATATTGATTGTTATATTATTGTTTTGGACACAAGTTTATCAGGGCCAAATTTTTGGATACTGTTTAATGTAAAGTTGGCCACGATGAATCCTGGGGTGCATTATCAATGTCATGCAACAAATGCTTTGTAAAACGTTTGTAAAGCTTTTGCCCTTTAGTGGTCTATAGGGGCTGCTATATTTTGAAATATATGTTGAGACCAAATTCCTCCTGTGCCTTCCAGCTAAGGAACATATTTAATGGTTTTAAATAACTATTGTGTGTTCCAAAAACAAACAAACAAACTTTCTACAGATATATATTGTCTTTTTATTGTTGTTCAACTGTTTTGGATTTTGACAAATATTGTGTCAGTAAAGGTACTAAAACATTACCGGGTGTGTTTGTTTTTCTTTTTTGACAAGGTGCTAGTCCAAAATAGTAACATGGGTAATGTCATTTCAAACAAGAAAACAGAAGAAGCCATACCTGTGGATCAAACAAGAAAAATGCATTAACACAAATCTAAACAAATTTAAGTAGCCACACAAAAGCCTGTCATTGCTAAACAAACACTGCCACTTACTGATATGTTTTCGAAAGGTGACTCCACCCAGGTTCAAATGAGCCAAACAGCTGTCAGTTCATCACATCTGTCACTTGTGTGGAGTCCAATTTAGTACTTCAGGAAAATTTTGCACATGGAGAGGCTGCAAAGGCACACAAATAATATGGTAAGTTGTTCGCAATATCTTTTACAATTCCCTGAGTAATTCCTAAATACCTGAATAACGGAGTTTGAGGCGTGGCCAATCAGTCAGTGTCCATGTCTGTATCCTCTGTGGGCAAGTACCAAGATAATAAAGTAGAGTTTGACACACGTGAAGTATAACCATAACACAGTAGTAGGCCAGAAAGCTGAAATGACAAGTACAGATAATGGTTTCTCTTGAATATGTGTATACACATGTAAATGTGTTTGTCATCTCATCATTTTTCTGCTTACAGCATAAGATGTTACAGGAAAGCATTCACTGCTAGGGGCACGTCAGCACATCACCATCAGCAGGCTGTTCATTTGGAAGAAAAGTATAAAAAATTGTTTACTTTCCAGATATCCATTCCAAACAATTTCATTTCACATCAATCATATAAGGCCTAATAATCGAGATTGGTTATAAAGACCTGACATATAACACTCATGACAAGGCAAACATATTAAGGCCAAACAACTGACCTAGGAATTAATGGATTTCAGACATTATTGAGTTGATCTAGATCATGACATTACTAAACCTCATTACAGGGGAGCGCAGGAGTAGACGCATGCAGTTGTTTTCAATGGGGCTGTACAGATTGAGACGCAACATGCTAAATTTTTGTTGTGTTTGTGGAGTACAGTCCCATTTCAAACAACTGAATGCATAAAGTTGTAAAGCGTAAACACATAAAAACAGAACGCAGGGGAGCGCAGCTTCAAATGCTCGTGTGAAAGAGGGCTAAAGGTTAAGCAAATGACCAGATTTACATTGGAAAAACATGGTTTGAAAGGTAACTGACAAGATTGCAAACAATCACAAAAAATGCACTTAGGAATAGGGGCCCAAAAAAATATGTACCACTATTTGGCCCTTGAGAAGTCTTAACTAGTACAAATTAACTATTTTTGTGTGGTTTGTTCAACTTACAACTAAAAGTGGGCACGGATGAGCCTTTCACGCACTCTTCTTCCCTCTGGTTGGTTGTCCCTCTGTCTGCCAACATACCCCTCAATCTCAGGTTCCAGGTCATCATCAATGTCTGCAGGTAATCCATGCTCCCTTGCCACATTATGCAGCATGGCACAGACAGTGATGATTTGTGAAACCTTCTGGGGGGAATAAAGCAGAGCTTCCCCAGTGACTGAGAAGCATCGGAAGCGAGATTTGAGCACCCCAAAGAGGCGCTCAATGATATTACGTGTTTTCCGATGGGCACGATTGTACCTACGTTGGGCAGGTGTTTGGGCAAACCTCACAGGGGTCATCAACCAAGGCAGAAGGCCATATCCTGCGTCTCCTAAAAATGTAAACAAAAATATATTATAGTAATTGATTCCAGTTGTCTGTTGTGTTGACTATTCCAATGCTGTAGTTATGGCCATTGTGTAGTAGAAAAATCTTTACAAACAGATCTACACACAAATTCTTGGCTGTTGGGGTACTTACTTTACCCCTTTTGTTAGCCAAACAACATTGGTGGCACAATAAAAGAGGCAATTCCCCCCCCCCAAATGTCAAAAATTGTGTGTGTGCAGATCCAATAATAAATCCTCCCCTTAACATATCTCACCTGTAAACTGAATCAGGTGCCAAGAATTAAAATCCCTAACAAAGTTAGCTGATTGAACTAAACTACAGGTCCCAAGATGCATAGTGCATCTATTGTAGCCAGACTGAAAATAGGGCAACATTTCTTGAAAATACATACATATCACCTTTAAAATAATATTTGAAGTGTCTTTGTATGAAATTGCAAATATAACTTACCCACAAGCCAGCCGTCTGGCATTTCTCCTCGGGTGAAGAGGCCATGGAGAGCTGACTGACGCAGGATAGTGGCATCATGGACACTTCCAGGAAAGCCAGATCTCACACTCATGATGCGCATGTTGGAATCACACACCACCTGCACATTGATGGAATGGGAGCGCTTACGATTTCGGTAGCGCTCCTGCTGATGGCGAGGTGGTGTGAGCGCAACATGAGTGCAATCAATGGCTCCTAGGCAATTTGGAAATTGGCCAATTGGCCCTGAGCTTTTGTGCTAACATCCTGCTAAAGGTGGGCTGGCTCATGCCAATGAGGCGTGAAGAAACCTGCTGGAAACTGCCAGTGCCCAGGAAATGCAAAACTGCAAGCAGCTTGCACATCCCAGGCACTGCCTGAGACCGTGCCGTCACAGGTTCAATGGCCTCACTGATGAGACCATAAACCTGCATTATGGCGGCACGACTCAGGCGGAACATCTTCACAACCTCATCATCAGACAGCTCGTCCAAACAAAGTACAGGTCTCCTGAAGTGACGAGGCTGCCTGATCCTAGCAGGGCCAAGGTGTTCCTGCTCCTCATCCTGCTCAAGGGCCTCAAAAATGGCGACTGCCAAAAATTCAATTTTTAACAAATTCTTAGTCAAATGGCATCTGGTGGGGGGTTTTTATAAGTAAGCCAGTGTTTCCCAGCATTCCATGCAGCTTTTAAACATTTAACCATTTAGTGAAGTGTAAGGATAGATAGGGCCAATTAATCTTTGATTAAAAAAAATAGAACTAAAAAATAATGTTTTAAGCCATTGATACTTGAAAATCTTAGGTTATATTCTGATGGATGCAAAAACAAACATGTTTCTGGTGTCAGTATTTATTTTAATGTAATTCACCAAGCCTATAGTGCAGCCAGAACTAAAAAAACAGTTTATAAAGTGATCCCTAGGTGTCACTATACACCCACAACAGTGGAGAGCACCAGCAAAGAAAATAGAAGAAAATCGAATAGTCGAACGATTTTTTACCTCGACCATTCGATTATTTTCCTCGACTATTCGATCATCTTCGAATGTCGAAGTCCAAAATCAACTTCGGTAGGTCAAAGATGGGGTACAAATAAAACTTCGGGTGAAGATTTGATAAATAAGGTATCCTTCGAGTCGAGTCGAATAGTCGAATAGGCGAACTAATACATCCTTCGATAATCGTACTTGTCCACTTCGATTATCGAATTTGACTATTCACCTGATCGGAGGATTGCTCGAAGTCGAAGTAAAAAAACAGTCGAGGCTTAGTAAATCTGCCCCTTAGAGAGTTAACCCGTGACCTAAATATATATATATATATATATATATATATATATAAAGTCCAGTAGATGAAAGCACTCACAGCTCTGTTGTAAAGTTAAAGTTTAAAAGGTTTCTTTATTGAACCCACATCAGATCAACGCGTTTCAACCCCCACAGGGCCGTCATCAGGATCACGATATCGTTCATCCAGAAGCCGCTCGTATATAAATCAATCATAGCGGAGACCACAGCTAGTCATAGTAAATTGAGCAGTATGACTAGCTGTGGTCTCCGCTATGATTGATTTATATACGAGCGGCTTCTGGATGAACGATATCGTGAGCCTGAGTGGACGGGCAATAAAGCGCTGCGGCACTTTTCATGTTAGGTCACCTTGCCTATATGTGTTTCTCCGTACCTGGCTTTGGAGGCGATAATCAAATACCCGGCATTTTCTGCAGGTTCTCTATGTTGGTGACAGTATAGAGGTAAGATTCCGAATCTTGTGTCAACACCGACCGGATCGCCTCTATTTTAAGTTTTACTATTTTAAGTTTTACTATGATATCACTGAATCACGCCACAAAACTATCCTCCCCCCGTGGGGGCATTACACCAGTGTTTTTTGTAAATATATGGTTAATACCACTAAAGTGTATCCAGTACTTTTCCACTAATGACGTCACTTAAGTATACACGCCCATCACTAGCGTCATGCTGAGCTTTGGCGCTTCTTTTGAAAATTGGTTTGTGTATTTATAGCTGTATGTTTGTTTGGCTTCCACTTCCTGAAGACGGCTCACGTTTACGAGCCGAAACGTTGATTAAACATATTTTTTTCTTCACAAGACCTTCGAGTGCGGACTCCCTTTTGTTTATTTATATATATATATATATATATATATATATATAGTCCTCTGCACTCAACCCATTATCAATATATTTAAGACAGAGACATTTTGTGCATACTGCCTCTGTCTTAAATATATTGATAATGGGTTGAGTGCAGAGGACCTCTTGTATTTGTCTATATGTATTTTGTGGTAACAGCCTCATTGCACGCCTGCCTAATGTTTTTAAAAAATAGTGGTGAGCACAACTTTCCCTTGTTTTATATATATATATATATATATATATATATATATATATATATATATATATATATATATATAGCGAGAGAGAGAGAGAGATTTGTTCGTAAAAGCCATATTTAATAATTTTTTGATATTGCACCTTAATAAAATATTCAATTAAAATATTCAATTAAAAAAATGCCTTGATTATTTTCAAGGAAGCTGTGAAATCACAACTGTTTTAATAAATTACATTTAAAACAAAAACAAACCTCAAATATTAAAACATTTTCAGTTTTTTTTTTTCATTTGCTAAATCTCAATCAAGTTTAAAAAACTTAAATATGTTTCCAACCACATTGTTTGCCTCTGTTTTCTAAAATTGTGAAAATAATCAAATTTTACTGCTTTCCCCCTAAAGTATTTTGGCCAAATTAAAATCCTGGGGAAAATGATTTGTCCATATTCCAAGCCAAATCTTGGATTCTGAGCATCCTTTGTTTTTACTCTATTCTTCCCCTTCTTTCTCTTGCTGTCTTTGTAATGTTTGAAGCAGCCAACACACATCATATCAGGCATTGCATTTAAAGACAGGCATGGTGTAGTCCATTGGCTCATTTTGATTTGTATCCTACAAGCACATGTTGTGTATATATAAATACTTTTAGGGTACCTTGTGCTGCCTGTACATAAAATGATGATCTAAATATGGGGTTGTCTGTACAATATGCTCACACACTCAGATGGCCAATTGCACTGATCCATAGATATGCAGGATCCCCACAGTGCAGTGCCTGTGCAGTTCTAGGTTAGCTAGTGACGGATATACACGGTAAAGAGGACTATCATTAGCTTTGGCTGACCACACATGGGATGACATTGACTTTGGTCTTTGGAGTCACAATTGACATGTCTGGGCTTATTCATAAGTCTTTTGTGTTCCCTGTAAATTTCTGATCAAAAACTACACCCCCATGTTTTCTGTAGCCTTAAAAGAATGATGATCCAAATTACAGAAAGATTACTTATCCTGAAATCCCCTGGTCCCAAGCATTCCAAATAACAGATCCCAGACCTTTACAGTTAAAACCGATGAATCCAGATCTCCTCTCCCCAACACAGACACATAAAAGAAAATAAATATAAGCAATACTGCAAAGCAATATATTTATATGTGTATATTTGTATATAAAATACACCCTACCCCAACATAAACACAGATAACATGTACACCTTCAAAGCAGAGTAGGTACAACAAATATGTAAAAAAGTAAAATACATTGCTGTGTGTTTAACATACAGATATATGCAGATATATAAGACCAGTATCGGATCCATTATCTGGAAACCCGTTATTCAGAAAGCTCCAATCTACAGAAAGGCAGTCTCCCATAGACTCCATTATCATCATCATGTAAATCATATAAAATGATTTCCCTTTTCCTTATAGCAATGAAGCAATTTCTTGTTCTTGTATCCAACTAAGATATAATTAATCCTTAATGGATGCAAAACAATCCTATTGCTTTTTATAAATGTTTACACTATATTAAGGTATAAAAATCCAAATTAAAGGGGTTGTTCACCTTTGAGTTAACTTTTAGTATAATGTAGGGATATTCTGAGACCATTTGCAGCAGGTTTTTATATTTTATTATTAAAGGTTTTTGAGTTATTTAGCTTTTTATTCAGCGGCTCTTCAATTTGCATTATAACAATCTGGTAGCTAGGGTCCAAATTACCTGGAATATGAATAGGAGAGGACCTTACTAGAAAGGTGTGAATTAAAAATTAGCAATAACTATACATTTGTAGCCTTAGAGAGCATTTTCTTTTTAGATGGGAAAGCAGGAAAGAGTCAGAAGCAAAAGGCAAATAATTATAAAACTATAAAAAAATATATAATGAAGACCAATGGAAAAGTTGCTTAGAATTGACCATTCTATTACATACTTAAAGTTTACTTAGCGGTGCAACACTCATTCAAGGAAAGATACATTATTTGGAAAACCCCAGGACCAAAGCATTCTGGATATCAGGCCCCATACCTGTACTAAGATACTAAATGGAATATATATATATAGTTTATACAGGAGCAGTGACCAGCTCCATGTTGTAGCTCCCACCCTTCCCAGCTATAGTCGGGTGATCCCACTGGTGTCTAATAAAAGGGCAGCCAAGTATGGAGGTTTACTTTGAAAGCAGCAAGCTAAGTTGCAGGTAAAACCAAGTCCCTTTGTAAAATGTATAATGAAGCAATAGAATTCTTAATGAATCAGATGAAATTGAGCATAGGACTGGCCAGATATGGGATGACTTTGACGTAGTTGGCCAGCTTAAATGTATTGCAGTGTATGGACAGACAATCCCTGTTTTGTTTAAAGGGTAAGGCATTTTTTAGTAGCAGTATGCACAAAATGTCGCTGTCTTAAATATATTGATAATGGGTTGAGTGCAGAGGACTCTTGTATTTGACTATATGTATTTTGTGGTCACAGCCTCATTGCACCCCCGCCTAATGGTTTTAAAAAATAGTGGTGAGCACAACTTTCCCTTGTTTGTTATAGTTTATACAGGAGCAGTGACCAGCTCCATGTTGTAGCTCCCACCCTTCCCAGCTATAGCCGGGTGATCCCACTGGTGTCTAATAAAAGGGCAGCCAAGTATGGAGGTTTACTTTGAAAGCAGCAAGCTAAGTTGCAGGTAAAACCAAGTCCCTTTGTAAAATGTATAATGAAGCAATAGAATTCTTAATGAATCAGATGAAATTGAGCATAGGACTGGCCAGATATGGGATGACTTTGACGTAGTTGGCCAGCTTAAATGTATTGCAGTGTATGGACAGACAATCCCTGTTTTGTTTAAAGGGTAAGGCATTTTTAGTAGCAGTATGCACAAAATGTCGCTGTCTTAAATATATTGATAATGGGTTGAGTGCAGAGGACTCTTGTATTTGACTATATGTATTTTGTGGTCACAGCCTCATTGCACCCCCGCCTAATGGTTTTAAAAAATAGTGGTGAGCACAACTTTCCCTTGTTTGTTATAGTTTATACAGGAGCAGTGACCAGCTCCATGTTGTAGCTCCCACCCTTCCCAGCTATAGTCGGGTGATCCCACTGGTGTCTAATAAAAGGGCAGCCAAGTATGGAGGTTTACTTTGAAAGCAGCAAGCTAAGTTGCAGGTAAAACCAAGTCCCTTTGTAAAATGTATAATGAAGCAATAGAATTCTTAATGAATCAGATGAAATTGAGCATAGGACTGGCCAGATATGGGATGACTTTGACGTAGTTGGCCAGCTTAAATGTATTGCAGTGTATGGACAGACAATCCCTGTTTTGTTTAAAGGGTAAGGCATTTTTTAGTAGCAGTATGCACAAAATGTCGCTGTCTTAAATATATTGATAATGGGTTGAGTGCAGAGGACTCTTGTATTTGACTATATGTATTTTGTGGTCACAGCCTCATTGCACCCCCGCCTAATGGTTTTAAAAAATAGTGGTGAGCACAACTTTCCCTTGTTTGTTATAGTTTATACAGGAGCAGTGACCAGCTCCATGTTGTAGCTCCCACCCTTCCCAGCTATAGTCGGGTGATCCCACTGGTGTCTAATAAAAGGGCAGCCAAGTATGGAGGTTTACTTTGAAAGCAGCAAGCTAAGTTGCAGGTAAAACCAAGTCCCTTTGTAAAATGTATAATGAAGCAATAGAATTCTTAATGAATCAGATGAAATTGAGCATAGGACTGGCCAGATATGGGATGACTTTGACGTAGTTGGCCAGCTTAAATGTATTGCAGTGTATGGACAGACAATCCCTGTTTTGTTTAAAGGGTAAGGCATTTTTTAGTAGCAGTATGCACAAAATGTCGCTGTCTTAAATATATTGATAATGGGTTGAGTGCAGAGGACTCTTGTATTTGACTATATGTATTTTGTGGTCACAGCCTCATTGCACCCCCGCCTAATGGTTTTAAAAAATAGTGGTGAGCACAACTTTCCCTTGTTTGTTATAGTTTATACAGGAGCAGTGACCAGCTCCATGTTGTAGCTCCCACCCTTCCCAGCTATAGTCGGGTAATCCCACTGGTGTCTAATAAAAGGGCAGCCAAGTATGGAGGTTTACTTTGAAAGCAGCAAGCTAAGTTGCAGGTAAAACCAAGTCCCTTTGTAAAATGTATAATGAAGCAATAGAATTCTTAATGAATCAGATGAAATTGAGCATAGGACTGGCCAGATATGGGATGACTTTGACGTAGTTGGCCAGCTTAAATGTATTGCAGTGTATGGACAGACAATCCCTGTTTTGTTTAAAGGGTAAGGCATTTTTTAGTAGCAGTATGCACAAAATGTCGCTGTCTTAAATATATTGATAATGGGTTGAGTGCAGAGGACTCTTGTATTTGACTATATGTATTTTGTGGTCACAGCCTCATTGCACCCCCGCCTAATGGTTTTAAAAAATAGTGGTGAGCACAACTTTCCCTTGTTTGTTATATATATATATATATATATATATATATATATATATATATATATATATATATATACACATATTTTGTATATTTGCCACCCAAGCTTGCATCAGTACCTAAAACGTATTTTAACAACATTGCACAGTCACTTAAAAAGAGAATTACATTATTTTGAGTGTAATGTGTCAAAATTTTGTGGCTGTAAATACTTTAATTATGACAGCATTTTGTTCTCATATAATTGTAATGGGATTAATTTAGACAATAACTTCATGTCATAGGTAGGATATTATATTAATCAAATTAGAAGTAGAGGCCAATAAACATTAGTCTTGAGCATGCCAGAGTCCTCTAGTGACCAAACAGAGGTACAACCATATACTTAAATAATTCTCCAAGGCATGCTTACAAGTTAAAAAATGGCGTTTATTACATCAAAGTATTAAAAAACATTAGAAAAAATCCGGCGCTATAAGGGGATTTTTTCTAATGTTTTTTAATACTTTGATGTAATAAACTCCATTTTTTAACTTGTAAGCATGCCTTGGAGAATTATTTAAGTATAGGTAGGTAATTAGCATGCTGTATCTTTATATTGGTCAGCCTGGAGCTTTTGGCGAAAAACACTTTGGCGCTCTTAATAAATGAGCATAATCAATATGAAGTTCATATGCCAATGTGTGTCTTTCTTGCATTTTAGTACTTTGAGATGTTGTGGCAAATTTTAATTTCTTTCATTCATTTAAGACCCCCGTGAAGGGGAAAAAAGTCATATATTAAGCAAGTCCCTGAAGTGCACCA
Source organism: Xenopus laevis (assembly GCF_017654675.1). NCBI lineage: Eukaryota > Metazoa > Chordata > Amphibia > Anura > Pipidae > Xenopus > Xenopus laevis. The sequence continues at coordinate 41,076,527 of NC_054386.1, read as the reverse complement.
GTCTCTCTCTCTTGGCCCACTAGTGGCTTTACTTGGCCCTACTGGCATTTAGATTCCTGCCGGAAACTGCCTTATAGGGGAAGTTCTCCTTTGAGTTAACTTTTAATATGAGGTAGAGAGTGAAATTCCGAGACAATTTGCAATTGGTTTACCTTTGTTATCATTTATTATTTTTGTTTTTTTAGTTATTTAGCTTTTTATTGGACAGTTCTCCAGTTTGCAATGTCAACAATCTGGTTGCCAGGGTCCAACTGTCCATAGCAACCAAGCACTCATTTGAATAAGAGACTTAAATATGAATAGTAGAGGGCCCAAATAGAAAGAAGAGTAACAAAAAGTAGTAATGACAATAAATATGTAACCTTACAGATCATTTGTTTTTTAGATGGGGTCAGTGAAGAAAAAGGCAAATAATTAAAAAAATATTTAAAAAAAAATTAATTAGGACCAATTGAAAAGTTGATTAGAATTATGCATTCTATAACATACTAACAGTTACATTAAAGGCAAACCACCCCTTTAAGTATCCTATGGCAATGTAACCACTTAGTGCTGCAGTTTAATGTGGTGGCAGCAGTAAATGGAATAATATTACTGTACATGAATAATGTAGACTTTCTAAGAAAATAACACATTTCCCCAACCTGCTGGCAACATACCTGACTTGTTATTGTTTTGTGTATATTCTCCAGAAAAATACTGAAAATAGAATATTTTATACATAGCAAGGAAATCCTTTTTTTAAATGGAGTCTATGGGAGATGGCCTTCCCGTATTCAGAGCTTTATGGATAACAGGTTTCCGGATAAGGGATCTCAAACCTGTACTTTCTTCTAGACTTTTCTTTCTGATAACAGTGAAGAGAATTTTTTTTCTTTTTTTAGATTTGCCAGGATAAAGTATTGATTCTAAATAGATGGTTATAAATTCATTTAACATTTGTTTTATTAAAAAATATTTTAATAAAGCAGTCTCTGTGACTTTTGAAACAATGTAGGAGAAACCATACGATTTTACAAACATGAAGAGGATGGTAAAATACTGCTGTCGGTCGCAGTTACATTTATAGATAATTTTAAAACCAATGGCCCCCTCATCCCCAGCCCTGTGTGCATGCAGACGTGCACCCACATGTGCAATTTCTTCACGGGAGTTGGGTGGGAGCGCAATGACCTCTTGAGTGGAGGGACAGTTGTCTGTACTAAGGGTAGGCAGAAAGAGGGTATGTGCCCAATAGTGCTCACTGGAATAACCCTGGCTGGTGCAGTTTTCTACTGATATGAGCACTGGCCCAGGGTATCAGGTAAGTATATACATTCACTTTGGGGTGCCTAAAATGTGGCTCCCCCAAGTTGGCTATGACTTTCCTTCTCCTTCAAGTAAACATTTAGAGCCATTGACTGTGACGACTTTACTGAATAATAATTCAGTAAAAAAATATCTGTAAGGCAGCAAGCAGGTAGCACTGCTACATAGATATATTACAGTAAAGTCCATTCACTCCATTCAGAGCTATAGAACAGTCACAATTTACCTTTGGGTCTTGATCCAAAACTGGGTCTCTATTCTGTTTAGTGCAGGTCTCAGTGACTCCTCTTAAGCCTAGTGAAATTTCCAAGTAGCAAAATTAATTATAAAGCATAAAATTTCTTGGGTAACAAAGATGATTCTTGGGCAGTGGAAAAGCAGCAAAGAAATCCAGTTTTGACAGTGTAGTGTGCCATTGGTAGTATATAACAAGTTACACTGATGTTCTGATTCCTAAACTGAAAGATATATATAAATATTTTGGAACGCTCCCCCCGCAATGTTGAGTCCTTGGAATCGGAGGACGAAAGCAGAGAGGGGGTAGAAGCGAATGAGCCAATCCTTGCCGAAAGGAAAATGAGAGAGCTGCTGAACTTTCTGAAGACGGACATCCAAGCTGACTTTAAACAGATAGCAACGGAGATCGATCAGACATAAAGGAACTGGGCGAGCATACTGCACATTTAGAAAATAAAATGGCAGAAATGGTCGTCGCTCCTAACAACTTAGTGGATGAAACTGATATAGCAAAAGATGAAGTGCAGCAAATAAAGAACAAGTTAATGGATCTGGAAGACAGAGCAAGGAGAAATAATATACATATCCGTGGTTTTCCTGAAACCGTAACAACCAATCAATTAAGGGCGCACTTCACGGAGTTGTTACAAACAATTCTACCGGATATACCTAAAGAGCATCTGTTAACAGATCGTATCCACAGAACTGTGAAAGCTAAAACAGCCCCTGCTTCTGCTCCCAAAGATGTATTGGCTAGACTACATTTCTTCTATGTTAAAGAGAAACTCATGGCCTTAAGCAGGAAAAAGAAAACTCTGCAAGAAAAATACCAGGCGTTGCAGTTTTTCACGGACTTATGACCAGCAACCCTTATAAAACGGAAAGGGCTTGCTCCAATTACCCAAGTGTTGAGGCAGCATACGATCGCCTATAAGTGGGGATTTCCCGTTAAATTACTATGTTCTAGAAATGGAACGACTTATGCTATCAACACGATTGAGGAAGGATTCACCCTATTGAAATAGTGGGGCATAAACCTACCGGATCCTTCCCTGACAGCAGAAAAGAAAAGCTCTAACTAAGTGGCTGATGACTGGAAAAAGATGCCCAGGAGAACCACAAGGAAGCCAACAACGTAACTATAGTAGCTACAATACAGGCGAAAATAATTTCTACTATCTGTGGGCAAGTATATGCTTTTTGACTGTGACCAGTTAAACTATTACAAAGCTTCAGGAGTATGCAGACACAACGTCTGCTCCATACTAACATTCAAACCCTTCCCGTCATTACAGTATATTTTACCGGTTTTTCCTTTTGAACTAATCCAAGGCGGTGGAATTTAGCTTTATACATATATACTAAGGGGCAGATTCATCAAGGGTCGAATATCGAATAGTAAAAACTTCGATATTCGACCATCGAATTAGCATGCTACGATAATCGAAGGCCGTCTTCGATCGAAGGAAACCATCGTTCGATCGATCGATTCCATGCTACGATGTGAATGTTTGTGCGTATCGAATAGTCGAAGCTGATCGAAGGTAACCTTTGCCACACTTCTATTCGAATCGATCGATTCGAAGTTTTTATGCCCCACTTCCTTTCTGCCATTTTTTTCAAACAGGAAGTCCTCTGGAGGCCATTTTAGGTGCATTGGCGCCCTTAATGCGCACTTGCTATTTGGATGAGCTAGGTGGAGGAGGTTGCCAAACAGCTGCTTGAAAAATGAGAAGAAGGAGTGAGGAGGAGGAAGGCGAATGTGGTTCCAGCCCTGAAGAGGTGCCCAGGGTGGCTGCATCCCACACTACGTGGGATGTAAGTCACCAGAGGAGGGGGAGAGAGGGGGACAGGGGCTGGAGTGTTAGAGGGAGGGGTTCCTGGGATGAGGTGGAGGAGGAGAGCCTGTCAGGGTCCCATAGAGGGGGAGGGGAGAGGTCTGGGAGTGCCAGGACAATGAGCTCCCCCAGCTCACGCCACGTGTCTCCCCCAACATCGGAGACACGTGGTCGGTCCCGCACCCCAGCCAGGGGAAGTAGGGCCTCCCCCAGGGCACGCCACGTGTCTCCCCCAACATCGGGGACACGTGGCAGTTCCTACACCCCAGGCAGGGGAAGTAGGGCTTCCCCCAGGGCACGCCACGTGTCCCCCCCAACATCGGGGACACGTGGTCGGTCCCGCACCCCAGCCAGGGGAAGTAGGGCCTCCCCCAGGGCACGCCACGTGTCTCCCCCAACATCGGGGACACGTGGCAGTTCCTACACCCCAGGCAGGGGAAGTAGGGCTTCCCCCAGGGCACGCTACGTGTCCCCCCCAACATCGGGGACACGTGGTCGGTCCCGCACCCCAGCCAGGGGAAGTAGGGCTTCCCCGAGGGCACGCCACGTGTCTCCCCCAACATCGGGGACACGTGGTCGGTCCCGCACCCCAGCCAGGGGAAGTAGGGCCTCCCCCAGGGCACGCCACGTGTCTCCCCCAACATCGGGGACACGTGGCAGTTCCTACACCCCAGGCAGGGGAAGTAGGGCTTCCCCCAGGGCACGCTACGTGTCCCCCCCAACATCGGGGACACGTGGTCGGTCCCGCACCCCAGCCAGGGGAAGTAGGGCTTCCCCCAGGGCACGCCACGTGTCTCCCCCAACATCGGAGACACGTGGTCGGTCCCGCACCCCAGCCAGGGGAAGTAGGGCTTCCCCCAGGGCACGCCACGTGTCCCCCCCAACATCGGGGACACGTGGTCGGTCCCGCACCCCAGCCAGGGGAAGTAGGGCTTCCCCCAGGGCACGCCACGTGTCCCCCCCAACATCTGGGACACGTGGTCGGTCCCGCACCCCAGCCAGGGGAAGTAGGGCTTCCCCCAGGGCACGCCACGTGTCCCCCCCAACATCGGGGACACGTGGTCGGTCCCGCACCCCAGCCAGGGGAAGTAGGGCCTCCCCCAGGGCACGCCACGTGTCTCCCCCAACATCGGAGACACGTGGCAGGTCCGGCACCTCAGCCAGGGCTGGAACTACAGAGATGACCGCCAGGAGGAGGCAAGAGGAGGAGGAAGAGACACCGGCCTCACAGAGGAGGCCAGAGGAGGAGGAGGAGGAGGACGATGGCGATGAGGGCCCCAGTGGGCGAATGGGGCGAAGATTTTCCAGTGAAGAAAATGCAGCACTGGTTGATGAAGTGATCGTGCAATGGGATGTGTTATTTGGATGTCGATCCCATTGCATCAATGCTGCCAGACGCAAAAAAATCTGGCAGCTAGTAACGGACAAAGTCAACGCTGTAGGCGCTGTACACAGAGATCACAACACTGTGTACAAGCGCTTCAGTGACCTGAAGCGTTGGATGCGGGCGAAGTTTGCTGCCAGGAGAGCAAAGGCCCAGAAGACCGGCGGTGGCCCTTTACCATCTTTGAGGCTGCAGCCTTATGAACGCCGGCTTCTGGCCATTATGGGCAGAGAGGTGTGTGAAGGTTTAGAAGGCTCACATGACACAGACTGGAGAAGTAAGTACATTTTAATACACAACATTCTTACTGCTTTTATCCACATTCTTATCATTTGCCTAAATAACTCATTTCCCCTTTGTCATTTAGCTTCTTTCCTTAAATATTGCTCCTGTTTGCCATTAGAGGATTTTATGTTTCCAGGATTCTTGTTTGTTTTTGTAGTAGTTAATTACGTGCAGCTGTAACATTGCCAAAAAGGCAAACGTTTATTAACCATTTCCCTACTAGAACAGAAATGTTTATAAAGTGGATTAAAAGGGTTGTTGAGCTTGAAGTTAACTTTTGAACTATGTTATGTTATCATTTTAGACAGTCATATCATTCTATTCCAGTCTGTGATTTCTAGGAATATATGTTTGCTATGGTAATTTACATCCTAGCAACCACTTTTTCAAAATCGTCTACTGTAGAGCTTATATAAAAAAAAACAGAATATTGGGTACCAGAGGAAAACATTACTTTAAGGTTAACAAACCCTTTAACTTCAGTGTGTAAAAGTGTGAAGCAACATATGTAGAGCCTACAGCAGCTGTATTGTCACTTATTACATTCTGTGCTTCTCACATCATTGCAAACAGGGCCTTTGTGTCATGTATTTAACTTTTCAACCTTAGCATCTCCCTTGCAGTGCCCTGATAGACTCCACTTGGACTTTAAACATATCGTTTCCTCCCCCATTACATTTCAGTTATTATTTTAAAGGCTAACTTAAATATTTTAGAAACATGTTGTAGGTTTGTCCATCAGCCTAATAAACAAGTACAATTGTAGTAGCTTATGACTGACAAATTTTTTTGGCACTTTTCTTAACAATTGCAGCACCACCGCGGACAGTGCCACAACCCACGGACAGTGACCAGGACCAGGACCTTGATCCTCAGCAGCCCCAGGAAGAGGGTGAGGCTGCAGAGAGCCCTAGAGCCCCACAAGCTCAAGGTACAGACATGTTTGTGTTTGTGGCCAATGTAGTTGCTTCCTCAAATTGTTTGCAACATTACTAATGTCCAATTTCACATTACAGAACATCGAGCTCCCCGGCGTTCCCAGTCGCCAGCCGTGCTACCTGTGGTGCCCCCCAGACGTAAGAACCCTTCCTTTATTTGTCTGTGTCCCAAAGATGCAAAGAACATTTACTGAGTCCCTTATGCAGCCTACTTATGTGCCTCTTCAGTGTTAATGAAAAGCAGTAGGTTGTTAAAGACAGATTTTGGATAGAATATACATTTTGCCCATTTGCTTATGCGACCAAAGTGTCAATTATATCAGATTGTTCTGCTGCTCTGGCTCTGCATCTCTCCCTTCCTCTTCCTGTGCCCCCCCATTCTGACTGTCAGCCTGAAATCACCATACAGTGCTACTACTATTTCACTCTCTCTCAGCCCCACTTTAAAATCCTACTGATGTCTTTGTGACTGCCCTTGACTATTGGCTCTGCTCAGCCTACATTCTCACCTGTTGACTCGACACTTTTCTTTTTCCTTCTACATGGTCCATCTTGCTCCCCCTCACTCCAAGCCATCCACCGTCTCAAGATTTACTCTGGCTCCTCATGCCTCATAGTAGTTTTCTCACTCCATGCTGTCTCTCGGGTCTCCCTTTCCACTTGCAGGTTCCCTCTCTGTTCTTGCTCCCACCTCCTATACCACCCCTCTGTCAAGTTTCACTCCCCTCTCCCAGGTTCAATCACCACTCTCATTGTGTGTCTCATACTATCTCCTTAACTTGCAGCTGATGACAAACAAGGCAAACAAAAAACACATATATTTTGACTAGATACACATTAATGTTCCATTTCAAATCCAGTATTGGAATGATTTAGCCCCCCCCACACCCAAACATGGAAACACCCAACACCAATTTATCTTCTAAGATTATCTTTGTGAGCTTCCTTTCCCACCTTTGTTTTTTTGTTATGGGTTATGCACATGTCCAATAAATTTAGCGATGTTTATATTTGTTTTTTGTTGTAGGTGATGCTGCTGAAGCAGGTGCTGCAGCTCCTGCTGCTGCTGCACCAATTGGGGGACCACCACAGGAGCAACCACAGCGACTGGCTGAGAGACGTGGGCAGTATGTGGGGCTTATGCAACTTCTCATCCAACAGCAACGCCGCAACAGTCTCTGGATGCGAAGATGGTTTGCTCGCATCCATGCCGGCTTCCATGATGGGATGCAGAGCATGGAGCAAACCTTCCAGAGCATGGAACAAACCATCCAAAGAAGCATCCAGGACCTGGTGGCGGCTATTCGGGAAGTGGCTCAACAACCACGGGGTTCTGCTGAGGGTCCAGTCCCTGGTCCTGCTGCTGCTCCCCCTCCACCCCCTGCATCTCCTCAGCAGCGCAGAGGAAGGGGGCGTGGAAGGGGACAAGGTCCTGTCCGAGGGGATAAGCGCAAACGTCCCTAGCTCCAGTCTGTGTCACTTCTCAAACTGACACTGGCCTCTTTGCCCATTTTATCCTGGCAAAGAACTTCGCCCAATTCACGCTTCAGGTGTGACTTTGTCCGTTACCCAGCAATGGGACTGACATCCAAACAACACATCCCATTGTTTTAGACCATGCTGCATTTTCTTCACTGAGGGGTGCCATTTTAAGATCTATTGGCACCCTTTCCAATAACATCTGGAAAAGCACTTACAAACATCAAAGTGCATTTGCTCTAACATATTTGTCTATTTATGGTGTTATCAGCACCAAGGTGTGCCATATCTACCATCCATTGGTACCCTTTCCAATAACATCTGGAAAAGCACTTACAAACATCAAAGTGCATTTGCTCTAACATATTTCTATAGTAATGCTGCAGTGTTTCCCAAAACATTCACTTGGGCCAAAAATGTTACATGTAAGGCTCAAAGAATTGAAATACTACTCTTTTGCTTGTGTATTTTTCACTAATTACTTCAAACATAACATATGTTAACATATGCTACCTCTGGCCTACTTTGGCTACCCAGCACTCCTAATAGGTGCCAACGCCTACTACCTCCTCCTCCTCCTCCTCCACCTGTGCTCATTCAATAGCAAGTCCTAGGTGTATGATATGCCTTATAGGCACAAATGGTTGTTACTTTGCACAAGAAGTTATGTGGCCTACCTCTGGCCTACTTTGGCTACCCAGCACTCCTAATAGGTGCCAACGCCTACTACCTCCTCCTCCTCCTCCTCCACCTGTATGGGTTATGCACATGTCCAATAAATTTAGCGATGTTTATATTTGTTTTTTGTTGTAGGTGATGCTGCTGAAGCAGGTGCTGCAGCTCCTGCTGCTGCTGCACCAATTGGGGGACCACCACAGGAGCAACCACAGCGACTGGCTGAGAGACGTGGGCAGTATGTGGGGCTTATGCAACTTCTCATCCAACAGCAACGCCGCAACAGTCTCTGGATGCGAAGATGGTTTGCTCGCATCCATGCCGGCTTCCATGATGGGATGCAGAGCATGGAGCAAACCTTCCAGAGCATGGAACAAACCATCCAAAGAAGCATCCAGGACCTGGTGGTGGCTATTCGGGAAGTGGCTCAACAACCACGGGGTTCTGCTGAGGGTCCAGTCCCTGGTCCTGCTGCTGCTCCCCCTCCACCCCCTGCATCTCCTCAGCAGCGCAGAGGAAGGGGGCGTGGAAGGGGACAAGGTCCTGTCCGAGGGGATAAGCGCAAACGTCCCTAGCTCCAGTCTGTGTCACTTCTCAAACTGACACTGGCCTCTTTGCCCATTTTATCCTGGCAAAGAACTTCGCCCAACTCACGCTTCAGGTGTGACTTTGTCCGTTACCCAGCAATGGGACTGACATCCAAACAACACATCCCATTGTTTTAGACCATGCTGCATTTTCTTCACTGAGGGGTGCCATTTTAAGATCTATTGGCACCCTTTCCAATAACATCTGGAAAAGCACTTACAAACATCAAAGTGCATTTGCTCTAACATATTTGTCTATTTATGGTGTTATCAGCACCAAGGTGTGCCATATCTACCATCCATTGGTACCCTTTCCAATAACATCTGGAAAAGCACTTACAAACATCAAAGTGCATTTGCTCTAACATATTTCTATAGTAATGCTGCAGTGTTTCCCAAAACATTCACTTGGGCCAAAAATGTTACATGTAAGGCTCAAAGAATTGAAATACTACTCTTTTGCTTGTGTATTTTTCACTAATTACTTCAAACATAACATATGTTAACATATGCTACCTCTGGCCTACTTTGGCTACCCAGCACTCCTAATAGGTGCCAACGCCTACTACCTCCTCCTCCTCCTCCTCCACCTGTGCTCATTCAATAGCAAGTCCTAGGTGTATGATATGCCTTATAGGCACAAATGGTTGTTACTTTGCACAAGAAGTTATGTGGCCTACCTCTGGCCTACTTTGGCTACCCAGCACTCCTAATAGGTGCCAACGCCTACTACCTCCTCCTCCTCCTCCTCCACCTGTGCTCATTCAATAGCAAGTCCTAGGTGTATGATATGCCTTATAGGCACAAATGGTTGTTACTTTGCACAAGAAGTTATGTGGCCTACCTCTGGCCTACTTTGGCTACCCAGCACTCCTAATAGGTGCCAACCCCTACTACCTCCTCCTCCTCCTCCACCTGTGCTCATTCAATAGCAAGTCCTAGGTGTATGATATGCCTTATAGGCACAAATGGTTGTTACTTTGCACAAGAAGTTATGTGGCCTACCTCTGGCCTACTTTGGCTACCCAGCACTCCTAATAGGTGCCAACGCCTACTACCTCCTCCTCCTCCTCCTCCACCTGTGCTCATTCAATAGCAAGTCCTAGGTGTATGATATGCCTTATAGGCACAAATGGTTGTTACTTTGCACAAGAAGTTATGTGGCCTACCTCTGGCCTACTTTGGCTACCCAGCACTCCTAATAGGTGCCAACGCCTACTACCTCCTCCTCCTCCTCCTCCACCTGTGCTCATTCAATAGCAAGTCCTAGGTGTATGATATGCCTTATAGGCACAAATGGTTGTTACTTTGCACAAGAAGTTATGTGGCCTACCTCTGGCCTACTTTGGCTACCCAGCACTCCTAATAGGTGCCAACGCCTACTACCTCCTCCTCCTCCTCCTCCACCTGTGCTCATTCAATAGCAAGTCCTAGGTGTATGATATGCCTTATAGGCACAAATGGTTGTTACTTTGCACAAGAAGTTATGTGGCCTACCTCTGGCCTACTTTGGCTACCCAGCACTCCTAATAGGTGCCAACGCCTACTACCTCCTCCTCCTCCTCCTCCACCTGTGCTCATTCAATAGCAAGTCCTAGGTGTATGATATGCCTTATAGGCACAAATGGTTGTTACTTTGCACAAGAAGTTATGTGGCCTACCTCTGGCCTACTTTGGCTACCCAGCACTCCTAATAGGTGCCAACGCCTACTACCTCCTCCTCCTCCTCCTCCACCTGTGCTCATTCAATAGCAAGTCCTAGGTGTATGATATGCCTTATAGGCACAAATGGTTGTTACTTTGCACAAGAAGTTATGTGGCCTACCTCTGGCCTACTTTGGCTACCCAGCACTCCTAATAGGTGCCAACGCCTACTACCTCCTCCTCCTCCTCCTCCACCTGTGCTCATTCAATAGCAAGTCCTAGGTGTATGATATGCCTTATAGGCACAAATGGTTGTTACTTTGCACAAGAAGTTATGTGGCCTACCTCTGGCCTACTTTGGCTACCCAGCACTCCTAATAGGTGCCAACGCCTACTACCTCCTCCTCCTCCTCCTCCACCTGTGCTCATTCAATAGCAAGTCCTAGGTGTATGATATGCCTTATAGGCACAAATGGTTGTTACTTTGCACTATCAAGCATTGTTGGGTGTCCAACACTCTACCTGGCCAGCACTAATCTCATATTGTGGATTTTCAACTGGCCAAATTGTCATATTGACAAGTGTTAGTTGTACATCATATTGATTGTTATATTATTGTTTTTGATACAAGCTTATCAGGGCCAAATTTTTGGATACTGTTTAATGTAAAGTTGGCCATGATGAATCCTGGGGTGCATTAGCAATGTTATGCAACAAATGCTTTGTAAAACCTTTGTAAAGCTTTTGCCCTTTAGTGGTCTATAGGGGCTGCTATATTTTGAAATATATGTTGAGAACAAATTCCTCCTGTGCCTTCCAGCTAAGGTACATATTTTAAGGTTTTCAAATAACTATTGTATGTTCCAAAACAAAGAAACAAACTTTCTACTGATATATATTGTCTTTTTATTGTTGTTCAACTGTTTTGGATTTTGACCAAGATTGTGTCAGTAAAGCCACTAAAACATTACTGGGTGTGTTTGTTTTTTATTTTTTGACAAGGTGCTAGTCCAAAATAGTAACATGGGTAATGTCATTTCAAGCAAGAAAACAGAAGAAGCCATACCTGTGGATCAAACAAGAAAAATGCATTAACACAAATCCAAACTAATTTAAGTAGCCACACAAAAGCCTGTCATTGCTAAACAAACACTGCCACTTACTGATATTTTATTGAAAGGTCACTCCACCCAGGTTCAAATGAGCCAAACAGCTTTCAGTTCATCACATCTGTCGGTTGTGTTGAGTCCAATTTAGTGGGTCAGGAAAAGTTTGCACATGGAGAGGCTGCAAAGTCACATCAATAATATGGTAAGTTGTTAGCAATATATTTTTAAATTCCCTGAGTAATTCCTAAATACCTGAATAACGGAGTTTGAGGCGTGGCCAATCAGTCAGTGTCCATGTCTGTATCCTCTGTGGGCAAGTACCAAGATAATAAAGTAGAGTACGACACACATGAACCACAACCATAACACAGTAGGAGGCCAGAAAGCTGAAATGACAAGTACAGATAATGCTTTCTCTTGAATATGTGTATACACATGGAAATTTGTTTATCATCTCATCATTTTTCTGCTTACAGCATAAGATGTTACAGGAAAGCATTCACTGCTAGGGGCACGCCAGCACATCACCATCAGCAGGCTGTTCATTTGGAAGAAAAGTATCAAAAATTGTTTACTTTCCAGATATCCATTCCAAACAATTTCATTTCCCAACAATCATATAAGGCCTAATAATTGAGATTGGTTATAAAGACCTGACATATAACACTCATGACAAGGCAAACATATTAAGGCCAAACAACTGACCTAGGAATTAATGGGTTTCAGACATTATTGAGTTGATCTAGATCATGACATTACTAAACCTCATTACAGGGGAGCGCAGGAGTAGACGCATGCAGTTGTTTTCAATGGGGCTGTACAGTTTGAGACGCAACATGCCAAATTTCTCTTGTGTTTGTGGAGTACAGTCCCATTTCAAACAACTGAATGCGTCTACTCCTGTGCTCCGCTGGGGCTAAACACAAAAACAGAACGCAGGGGAGCGCAGCTTCAAATGCTCGTGTGAAAGAGGGCTAAAGGTTAAGCAAATGACCAGATTTACATTGTAAAAACATGGTTTGAAAGGTAACTCACAAGATTGCAAACAATCACAAAAAAAGCACTTAGGAATAGGGCCCAAAAAATATGTACCACTATTTGGCCCTTGAGAAGTCTTAAGTAGTACAAATTAACTATTTTTGTGTGGTTTGTTCAACTTACAACTAAAAGTGGGCACGGATGAGCCTTTCACGCACTCTTCTTCCCTCTGGTTGGTTGTCCCTCTGTCTGGCAACATACCCCTCAATCTCAGGTTCCAGGTCATCATCAATGTCTGCAGGTAATCCATGCTGCCTTGCCACATTATGCAGCATGGCACAGACAGTGATGATTTGTGAAACCTTCTGGGGGGAATAAAGCAGAGCTCCCCCAGTGACTGAGAGGCATCGGAAGCGAGATTTGAGCACCCCAAAGAGGCGCTCAATGATATTACGTGTCTTCCGATGGGCACGATTGTACCTACGTTGGGCAGGTGTTTGGGCAAACCTCACAGGGGTCATCAACCAAGGCAGAAGTCCATATCCTGCGTCTCCTAAAAATGTAAACCAAAATATATTATAGTAATTGATTCCAGTTGTCTGTTGTGTTGACTATTCCAATGGTGTAGTTATGTCCATTGTGTAGTAGTACAATCTTTACAAACAGATCTACACACAAATTCTTTGCTGTTGGGGTACTTACTTTACCCCTTTTGTTAGCCAAACAACATTGCTGGCACAAAAATTGTGTGTGTGCAGATCCATTAAGAAATCATCCACTTAACACATCTCACCTGTAAACTGAATCAGGTGGCAAGAATTAAAAGCCCTAACAAAGTTAGCCTGATTGAACTAAACTACAGGTCCCAAGATGCATAGTGCATCTATTGTAGCCAGACTGAAAATAGGGCAACATTTCTGGAAAATACATACATATCACCTTTAAAATAATATTTGAAGTGTCTTTGTATGAAATTGCAAATATAACTTACCCACAAGCCAGCCGTCCGGCATTTCTCCTCGGGTAAAGAGGCCATGGAGAGCTGACTGACGCAGGATAGTGGCATCATGGACACTTCCAGGAAAGCCAGATCTCACACTCATGATGCGCATGTTGGAATCACACACCACCTGCACATTGATGGAATGGGAGCGCTTACGATTTCGGTAGCGCTCCTGCTGAAGGCGAGGTGGTGTGAGCGCAACATGAGTGCAATCAATGGCTCCTAGGCAATTTGGAAATTGGCCAATTAGGAAAAAATCCTGTTTTAATCTTATCCACTCTGCCTGAGTTGAGGGGAAGGAAATGAGCCTTCGCGAGTGCTGCAGTAGTGCCCTGAGCACTTGTGTTAGTATCCTGCTAAAGGTGGGCTGGCTCATGCCAATGAGGCGTGAAGAAACCTGCTGGAAACTGCCAGTGCCCAGGAAATGCAAAACTGCAAGCAGCTTGCACGTCCCAGGCACTGCCTGAGACCGTGCCGTCACAGGTTCAATGGCCTCACTGATGAGACCATAAACCTGCACTATGGCGGCACGACTCAGGCGGAACATCCTCACAACCTCACCATCAGACAACTCGTCCAAACAAAGTACAGGTCTCCTGAAGTGACGAGGCTGCCTGATCCTAGCAGGGACAAGCTGTTCCTGCTCCTCATCCTGCTCTTCTGCCTCCAAAATGGCGGCTACCAAAAATTCCATTTTTTTAAACTTTCTTACTCAAATGGCATCTGGTGGGGGGTTTTTATAAGTAAGCCAGTGTTTCCCAGCATTCCATGCAGCTTGGAAACATTTAACCTTTTAGTGAAGCGTAAGGATAGATAGGGCCAATTAATATTTGAATTGATGTTGTAAAAAAATATAAATCAAAAATTATGTTTTAAGCCATTGATACTTGAAAATCTTAGCTTAGATTCTGATAGATGCCAAAACAAACATGTTTCTGGTGTCAGTATTTATTTTAATGTAATTCCCCAAACCTCTAGTGCAGCCACAACTAAAAAACAGTTTCTAACAGTTTATAAAGTGATCCCTAGGTGTCACTATACACCCACAACAGTGGAGAGCACCAGCAAAAAAAATCGAAGTAAATCGAATAGGCGAAGATGGGTTACTTCGATCGTTCGATTCGAACCATATCATCTTCGAATGTCGAAGTCCAAAATCAACTTCGGTAGGTCAAAGATGGGGTACAAATAAAACTTCGGGTGAAGATTTCATAAATAAGGTATCCTTCGAGTCGAGTCGAATAGTCGAATAGGCGAACTAATACATCCTTCGATAATCGTACTTGTCCACTTCGATTATCGAATTTGACTATTCACCTGATCGGAGGATTGCTCGACCGTTCGAATCGAAGGTCGAATTCGAAGTAAAAAAACAGTCGAGGCTTAGTGAATTTGCCCCTAAAAAAAATCGAAGTAAATCGAATAGGCGAAGATGCGGTTATTACTTTCGATCGTTCCGATTCGAACGCATATCATCTTCGAATGTCGAAAGTCCAAAATCAACTTCCGGTAGGTCAAAGATGGGGTACAATAAAACTTCGGGTGAAGATTTCATAAATAAGGTATCCTTCGAGTCGAGTCGAATAGTCGAATAGGCGAACTAATACATCTTCGACAATCGTACTTGTTCCACTTCGATTATCGAATTTGACTATTCACCTGATCGGAGGATTGCTCGACCGTTCGAATCGAAGGTCGAATTCGAAGTAAAAAAACAGTCGAGGCTTAGTGAATTTGCCCCTAAGTGTAATTGCATACGCGCAATGAGTTTATCACTGCCAAGATTTGGTGGTTCTTATCATAAATTTACCACCAGTGTTTGTTATATATGTACATCTAAATGTTTTGTTTTGTTTCTTTTTTTGTCCTCTCCTAATTTGGGGAAATTATTATTACCAATTTTTTTTTAACAATGTATATAAATGTACTCATAAGTATATTATACTATGGGGCAACTATCCTGGGAAATCCACCTAAAATACTAACTATTCTTTATTACCTATGTCATTAAAATGTTTATCATTAAATGTCCATGGCCTTAACTCACCAACTAAATGGTCCTTAGCACTCAGAGAGGCGGCTAAGTATTCTAGTGATATTATATGGCTACAAGAAACTAATTTTTCAAGATCGGCCCAAGCAGCAATGGGCAATTAATTATATCCAATTTGTTATACAGCATCAGCAAATACAAAAAACAAAGGGCTAGCTATATTATTGCATGGGAGAATTCCATTTCAGTTGGATAAATATATGGTGGATCCCTTGGGTAGATGCCTTATAGTTATTGGTACTATATATGAAAAATGGTATACATTAGTTAAAATATACGCTCCAAATGAAGGTCAAATACAATTTATTAGACAGGTTTTCCAATATGTATCACAGTGTAAAAAAGGTACAGTGATAATTGGGGGCGATTTTAATTGTACAGTAGATAGCAAATGGGATAGGAAGACAACTAAATGGAAATCAACTACACATTCTTTTCTTTCTCCATTGTTAGACACATCACTTATATGACACATGGCGTACATTTAACCCAATGGGATTATACATTTTATTCCCATTCTCACTTATCTTATTCTCATATAGATTTGTTTTTAATTTATCGCTCAGATTTATCTAAACTACAAAAAGCTACTTTAGGTACAATAACTTGGACTGATCATTTGCCCAAATCGCCTTGGAGACTAAATGATCAACTCATTATAAACAGTGAAGCATCTTTGGAAATTAAAGATTGTATAATAGACTATTTTAAATTAAACCCAATACAAGATACAGGGATTCTTAATACTTGGTGCGCCAATAAAGCAGTGATACGCAGAATCCTAATTAAAATACGAAAAGATTTAGGATATCAAAACATAATAAAATTACAGGGTGAACTAACAAAACTTATTAGCAAACATAAAATACACCCAAAAAAAAAATCTATTCCCAAATACTCCAACTTAAAGATAAAATCAAAACAAATAGGGATGTAGCGAACCGCCGATAATGTGTTCGCGAACGCCGTTCGCGAACACCGGCAAAAAATGCGAACAGTTCGCGAACAGTTCGCGAACTTCGAACATCCGAAAATCGAACGATCGAAGGATTTTAATCGTTCGATCGAACGATTTTCGTTCGAATCGAACGATTGAAGCCATTCGATCGAATGATTTCATTCAATCCAATGGCTTCGATCGTTCGATTCGAACGAAAATCCTTTTTAGCGATCGAATGGTCGAATGGTCGAACGATTTTGACGCGAACGCCTATTGGCGAACGTCGCGCGACGTTCGCGAACTTGCGGCGGACGCGAACAGCCGATGTTCGCGCGAACAAGTTCGCCAGCGAACAGTCCGCGACATCCCTAAAAACAAATACCAAAATGGAATTTGCATTAGATAAACTAAAAGCTAATGCATATTATAAGGGTAACAGAGCATCTGATCTTCTACTCCAACAACTAAAAAAACAGCAGATTAAATCCAATATAACCTATATCAAAACAGATACAAATACTAAAATTATTAATCAAATCCAAATTGCTAATGCTTTTGCACAGTTTTATAGTAATTTATACAATCTACACCTAGGGGCAAATTCACCAAGGGTCGAATATCGAGGGTTAATTAAACCTCGATATTCGACTGGGAATTAAAATCCTTCAACTTCGAATATCGTAGTCGAAGGATTTAAGCCAAAAACTGTGATCGAACGATCGAAGGAATAATCGTTCGATCGAACGAACGATTAAATCCTTCGAATCGAACGATTCGAAGGATTTTAATCCAACGATCGAAGGATTATCCTTCTACTCCTATCCAGGTAGGTTTCCTCAAGTGAAGACAGACCTATGATGGCACTCGTAGGCGCATAAATATCATTCATTACTTAGAAACACAAAAAATTCCCTCTTTAATTTTATCTCTTGATGTGGAAAAGGCATTCGACCACATACACTGGGGGTATATTCAGAAAGTATTAGAAAAATTTAACTTTCCCCCTCAGTTTATTACATGTTATGGCGTTATATACATATCCATCGGCTCAAGTGAATGTGGGAGGACACCTATCTCACAGTTTTCCTATAACTAATGGAACCCGCCAGGAGTGTCCGCTTTCCCCCCTTATTTTTACATTGGCTATGGAACCTTTAGCTCAGGCAATTAGAGACTGTTCCACCTTAGAGGGGGCGACCATAGCCAATGTAACCCATAAAATTGGGCTTTATGCTGATGATATAATATTGTTTTTTACTAATCCTCAATCAGCAGTACCAACTTTATTACAAATCCTAGAAAGATTCAGCAATATATCACTATATAAATTAAATAAATCCAAAATCCAAGTTTTGGGAATAAATATTCCTGAACACATTATGGAAGAGTTAAAGCGTATCTATCCATTTGAATGGAAACAGAAAGAGATCACATATCTGGGTATGCGCTTATCGAATACCACGAAAAATTTGTTGCAAGACAATTACTTTCCAATACTACAGCAAATAAGAGCGGAAATTGCCTCATGGAAAACAGTGTTTATATCTTAGATAGGCAGGATACAGGCCCTGAAAATGTTTACCTGAGGTGCTATATCTGATGCGGGTAGTACCGATTGCCCTGCCATGATCATATCTCCAGAAGTTACAAAGAATCTTTACAACATTTATATGGAACTCTAAAAAACCCCGTTTATCACAGCATATCCTACAACAAGAATTTAAAAAAAGGCGGTCTAGCTTCCCCAGCCATTGCATTATATCATAAAGCTATATTACTGGATTAGATATCCGAGTTGAACTTAACCAAGGGAACTAAACATTGGGTTGATATAGAGAATTCATATTTATAACCTTGGTCTCCAAATCAAATTTCTGTGTCTGTAAATCCAGTAATAGTTTGTAATTTGCAAACCATCCCACTTCATTTAGGGTGGATAATTAAGTTCTGGCGATTAATATTCAATTGTAAATACATTTCGCCTTTTCCATCCCCATTCTTACCTTTAAGTACGATTTCTACGGACATACCCTCCTTGCAACTCAATATATGTGCCCAAAACAGGGTACACTATTTCCGACAATTAATAGAGGGCCATGTGTTAAAACCATTTGCCTCTATACAAAAAGAATTTAATTTGCCACATACCGAATTCTATAAATATTTACAGATCCGCCATTACTCATACAAATGGATCTATCAAATCAATAGGTTACCTACTCTTTGGGAAGAGTTTTTTCAAAATCCAGCTTCTAAGGAGCAAGGTACCTCAGCATTGTATAAACAATTAGTATTATTAGATGAACCACCAAAATGTAATTTTATGCAAACATGGGAAACAGATTTACAACAATCATTTTCAACGCAACAATGGAATGAAGCTTTTAAATCTCCATCCCTTTATTCTAAGTGTGTTAATCATCTTGAGAATGCTAGGAAATTAATCTACCAATGGTATTTAACTCTACATTACAAAAAATATATGGATCATCTAATAAATGTTGGAGAAATTGTGGTGGCTCAGGTATATTCTTGCATATTTGGTGGTCATGTCTGGTTATACAGACTCTTTGGAAATCAGTGGAAATTATGATCTAAAAAATCGTAAAAATGTATATTTCGTAAACTCCAGCCCTAACAGTATTGGGCATCATGGAACCAAACTTGAGGTTGCAGTGCAATAAAGCTCATATTTGATATACCACTTTTTATTCGCAACCAGAATGGAAATTGCTAAGAAATGGAAATCCCAAGATACTCCTTTAATACAAGCAATTGGTAATGAATTGAATCAAACTACAACATATAAATTTTCTTTTGCTCGCTCTCAAGGAACAAATTTCAAAATAGCAAGCTATTGGCAACATATGCATGTATGTGATGACTTATAAATCTAGGATTTATGTAACTACTTAAACAAATATGGAAAAGTTTATCTCCCAGAGTCAGGTGGTGTTTTTTTTTCTCTTCTTTTTATTATAATTTTCTTTATTGTAAATTTGTAAATTCATGTGGAAAACAAAATCAATAAAAAACTAAAATATATAAAAAAAAAAATAATCCAATAGGCTGGTTTTGCATACAATAAAGATTAATTATATCCTAGTTGGGTCAAGTACAAGGTACTCTTTTCGTATTACAGAGAAAAAGGTAATCCTTTTGTATTATTTGGATAAAATGGCATCTATAGGAGACAGCCTTTCCATCATTTGGAGCTTTCTGGATGACAGATCCCATACCTGTAATGCAAAATCTTATGTAGAATGCTATAGAGAATAAGAGATGAAGGAGTCTAATAGAATTGCTGAGGTAGCAATAATATATCCACCTATGTTATACCATGGTACATTAGCAGAATATTAGAAGTCTCAAATCTGTTCAGTAGCCACATAAACTCCCAAGGCGGCAGTGATAAACACTTTACAGAGTTCAGAAACCACTTATCTCTGTTTAAGCTATTGTGCTGGACATGGAAATACAGATGGTTATATAAAAGCATAAACTAAACATATGCTTTAGAAAACACTCAGCAGATCCAACAGCAAGGGCAAGCTCATTACATGGCCGGGCAACATTTAAAAACATTTAATTTCCCTAGAATTTGCTGGGGAAATCTCACTTTTTAAATGTGTTCACATTTTTAAATGGCAGCAGTTTACTTATGTGCATCTTACCTATTGTATAGAGCTGGTGTATACTTGTGCTTTCATTTGGGTTTTGAACTAAACATGGGGTTAACGATAATGAATATATTACATAAGTGAGAATCATGAAAGTAGCTGTATTAGCTGTTGTCTTAGGTAGAACAGGTAGAACTCAGACTGTTGAAATCTAATGGCCAATTTCAGTCCCTACAGCAGATAGTATCCTCCTTCTTTCTCATGCAAAACCCTTGTGTCTGCTCTGGCGCAAACACAATCAGTGGATTAAAGTCCGACACCTGAGCCGACACAAGGGTTCTTTGCCAAAATGGTTGACACAAGGGTTCCGGACAAGAAAGAGGATTCTGCTTTCAGTAGGGGCTGGAATTGGCCTGCAGATTTCAGCAGGTTGATTTCAGGCCCATCTGGCCCTAGCCTTAGGTTAGGGCAAAAGGAGAGATTTAAGATTTTCAGTGCAGAGATAATCCCCTGCATAATGGACTTTGGCTAATAAAACTGCCACAACAAGGGGGAAAGGGTTGTTTACTGGTAATCTTATTACCTACCTTGCAATGACCAAACATGGAGTAGCCTAAAGTTGGCCATACATGCTAGAATTATGAACTTTCCCCACAACCATTGGCTGTGCGAAAGATCTTGCATCCACTCTACTAACATTAAGAGCTGAATCATCGTTTACTAGTGTATTTATATAGACCTTTCTGATAGAGCTTACTCAGTTTTAACCTTTCCTTCTCATTTAACACATGGAAGTGATTGTTATGGGTTTTAATGTTAGTAGTTCCATGCTGTTATCAATTAACTGTGGCATCTGATTGTACCCACTACTGTATAACTTGAACTTGAAGTCTCTGAAGCATTTTCTATCTGATTGCTTTTATAACTCCAATGTGACTTCTCACTTCCTTATAAAGTTTAATTGAGGGATACATTGTCCTTTAGACTTCATACATCTATAAAATGTAAAGAAGAAATATGTTTAACTGTAAAAATGTGTTTGTAAGTAGCACTTTCCTGAATAGTTTTTATTAAAGATGGCTAAGTATGAGCACATTGTGTTCACAGATCATTCTATCTGTACATGTTTGGCATTCATATGAATAGAGGCGAACTAACTCGTTACCTTGGGGGAGATGTTCTCCATTTGGTTTCTGCAGATCAGCCTCTTCTACTTAGGGAAATTATTTTATTAAAGACAATGGAGAAATTCTTTATATAAGCAATTACTTTGGATGCTCCATTCATACCTACAAATGCAAATAAGGGAAGATCTGACCACATGTGTACTGTAATTTTTTTTCTGGGGAAATAAATGGTAGATCAATCCCCAAAAAAAATAAAAAAAAGCCCCACAAAATGTTCTTCTTATACTAATGCACAGAATCTATTATACAGAAAGCAATACAACACAACATTGCTATATCTCAAGCATTTAATGCAGAAAGTACACTAATAAACATGACTATGAAGATTTTCATTCATCCAGGTCATGGTATATCTAGTATAGGTTAATTTAAAACAACTGAACTTGCTCAGTAATCAATGAAGACGTTTCACTACTCATCCGAGCAGCTTCTTCAGTTCAACTGACTGGTGTGGGAAGTAGGCAGAATGTTTGGCAACTGATACAGAGTCCAAAGACAAAGAGCAAAAACATCTTAGAGGAGCTTTGAAAGCGTGTGGCTACCCAGACTGGGCCTTTGTCAAAACAGCAGCAACCAAGCCCAACAGGAACACCAATAGAAATGACTGCCCGGAGACACATAGTAGGCGAAACATAGTCATCCCATATGTAGCTGGAGTGTCTGAGAAACTCAGGAGGATTTTTAACAAACACCACGTCCCTGTGTTTTTCAAACCTAGCAACACACTGAGACAAAACTGGTACACCCAAAGGATCCAACCCCTAAAGAAAAACAAAGCAATGTGGTATACGGAGTCCAGTGTAGCGAGGAGTGCACAGATCTATACATTGGGGAGACAAAACAACTGCTCTCCAAGCGAATGGCTCAGCATAGGAGGTCCAACTCTACAGGGCAAGACTCAGCTGTCTTTCTACACCCAATAGACAAGGACACTCCTTTGAAGATAGCAAGGTCCAAATATTGGATAAAGAAGACCGCTGGTTTGAACGCGGCATGGAAGAGGCGATTCATGTCAAGGTGGAGAAACCATCCCTGAACAGAGGGGGGACCTTCGACACACCTGTCTGCTACTAGGGATGTCGCGGACTGTTCGCCGGTGAACTTGTTCGCGCGAACATCGACTGTTCGCGCTCGCCGAATGTTCGCGAATGTCGCGCGACGTTCGCCATTTTGGGTTCGCCTTACCTGGCGCTTTTTTTTGACCTCTCACCCCAGACCAGCAGATACATGGCAGCCAATCAGGAAGCTGTCCCTCCTGGACCACCCCCACACCCCCTGGACCACTCCCCTTCCATATATAAACTGAAGCCCTGCAGCGTTTTTTCATTCTGCCTGTGTGTGCTTGGAAGAGCTAGTGTAGGGAGAGAGCTGTTAGTGATTTGAGGGACAGTTGATAGTAAGTTTGCTGGCTAGTAATCTACTTGATACTGCTCTGTATTGGAGGGACAGAAGTCTGCAGGGATTTGAGGGACATATAATTTTTTTTTTATTTTACTTATCTTACTGTTCTTTAATGTGTACAGTGCTGTTTGCTGTTCTTCATAGTAGTGCACCAATAGTAGTGCACTTGCAGGCATTATTAGAGATGTCGCGAACTGTTCGCCGGCGAACTTGTTCGCGCGAACATCGGGTGTTCGCGCTCGCCGGAAGTTCGCGAACGTCGCGCGACGTTCGCCATTTTGGGTTCGCCATTGTTGGCGCTTTTTTTTGCCCTCTCACCCCAGACCAGCAGGTACATGGCAGCCAATCAGGAAGCTCTCCCCTGGACCACTCCCCTTCCCTATAAAAACCGAAGCCCTGCAGCGTTTTTTCACTCTGCCTGTGTGTGCTGAAGAGATAGTGTAGGGAGAGAGCTGCTGCCTGTTAGTGATTTCAGGGACAGTTGAAAGTTTGCTGGCTAGTAATCGTTTTGATACTGCTCTGTTATTGGAGGGACAGAAGTCTGCAGGGGTTTGAGGGACATTTTAGCTTAGGTAGCTTTGCTGGCTAGTAATCTACCTTCTACTGCAGTGCTCTGTATGTAGCTGCAGTGGGCAGCTGTCCTGCTTCTGATCTCATCTGCTGACTGCTGCAATAACAGTAGTCCTTGTAAGGACTGCTTTTATTTATTTTTTGTTGTTTTACTACTACTACTACTACTACTACTATAAGAGCCCAGTGCTATTAGTCTAGCAGTGTTGGGGAGTGGGACTGGTGTGCTAATCTGCTGCTCCTAGTAGTTCAGCAGCACCAACTTTAATTTTTTTTTTTAATATTCATTTTTTTTTTATTTTACTTTTTTTTATTTTACTACCGCTGTAGTAGTGTATAAGTTGACCTTTTAGGCATTATTTGCCCTGTAGGCATTATTTGCACACTGTTTTCTTCAACCCGCCATCGAGCTGTGTGACCTTGTTCCCATTCTGTCTAAATATCCATAATATTACCGTCTCCAGAAAAAACACCGGAGTCACTTTTTTCAAGCAGCATTCATATATTTTACGTAATCCGTATCCACCGCTGTAGTAGTGTATACGTTGGCCTTGTAGGCATTATTTGCACACTGTTTTCTTCAACCCGCCATCGAGCTGTGTGACCTTGTTCCCATTCTGTCTAAATATCCATAATATTACCGTCTCCAGAAAAAACACCGGAGTCACTTTTTTCAAGCAGCATTCATATATTTTACGTAATCCGTATCCACCGCTGTAGTAGTGTATACGTTGGCCTTGTAGGCATTATTTGCACACTGTTTTCTTCAACCCGCCATCGAGCTGTGTGACCTTGTTCCCATTCTGTCTAAATATCCATAATATTACCGTCTCCAGAAAAAACACCGGAGTCACTTTTTTCAAGCAGCATTCATATATTTTACGTAATCCGTATCCACCGCTGTAGTAGTGCAGTAGTGTAGTAGGCAGTTGTTTAAAGAGAACAGTAGATTACTAGCCAGCAAAGCTACCTAAGCTAAAATGTCCCTCAAATCCCTGCAGACTTCTGTCCCTCCAATACAGAGCAGTATCAAGCAGATTACTAGCCAGCAAACTTACTATCATCTGTCCCTGAAATCACTAACAGCTCTCCCCCTACACTATCTCTTCCAAGCACACACAGGCAGATTTTTCAGATACATTTTTGCCCTTGATCCCCCTCTGGCATGCCACTGTCCAGGTCGTTGCACCCTTTAAACAACTTTAAAATCATTTTTCTGGCCAGAAATGTCTTTTCTAGATGTTAAAGTTCGCCTTCCCATTGAAGTCTATGGGGTTCGCGAACCGTTCGCGAACCGTTCGCGAACCGCTCGCATTTTTGCGCAAGTTCGCGAATATGTTCGCGAACTTTTTTTCCGACGTTCGCTACATCCCTAGGCATTATTTGCCCAGTGTGTTCTTCAAACAACTGCCATCTAGCTGTGTGAGCTTGTTCACATACTGCCTAAATATCAATAATAATACCGTCTCCAGAACCACCACCTGAGTGACGTTTTTCAAGCAGCAATAATATATTCCGTATCCACTGCTGTAGTAGTGTATACGTTGACCTTGTAGGCATTGTTTGCCCAGTGTGTTCTTCATTTTCAAACAACGGCCATCTAGCTGTGTGAGCTGTTTCACATTCTGTCTAAATATCAATAATAATACCGTCTCCAGAAACACCACCTGAGTGACGTTTTTCAAGCAGCAATAATATATTCCGTATCCACTGCTGTAGTAGTGATACGTTGACCTTGCAGGCATTGTTTCAATTTGTTTGCCCAGTGTGTTCTTCATTTTCAAACAACGGCCATCTAGCTGTGTGAGCTTTTTCACATTCTGTCTAAATATCAATAATAATACCGTCTCCAGAAACACCACCCGAGTGACGTTTTTCAAGCAGCAATAATATATTCCGTATCCACTGCTGTAGTAGTGTATACGTTGACCTTGTAGGCATTGTTTGCCCAGTGTGTTGTTCATTTTCAAACAACGGCCATCTAGCTGTGTGAGCTTTTTCACATTCTGTCTAAATATCAATAATAATACCGTCTCCAGAAACACCACCTGAGTGACGTTTTTCAAGCAGCAATAATATATTCCGTATCCACTGCTGTAGTAGTGTATACGTTGACCTTGTAGGCATTGTTTGCCCAGTGTGTTGTTCATTTTCAAACAACTGCCATCTAGCTGTGTGAGCTTGTTCACATACTGTCTAAATATCAATAATAATACCGTCTCCAGAACCACCACCTGAGTGACGTTTTTCAAGCAGCAATAATATATTCCGTATCCACTGCTGTAGTAGTGTATACGTTGACCTTGTAGGCATTGTTTGCCCAGTGTGTTGTTCATTTTCAAACAACGGCCATCTAGCTGTGTGAGATTTTTCACATTCTGTCTAAATATCAATAATAATACCGTCTCCAGAAACACCACCTGAGTGACGTTTTTCAAGCAGCAATAATATATTCCGTATCCACTGCTGTAGTAGTGTATACGTTGACCTTGTAGGCATTGTTTGCCCAGTGTGTTGTTCATTTTCAAACAACGGCCATCTAGCTGTGTGAGCTTTTTCACATTCTGTCTAAATATCAATAATAATACAGTCTCCAGAAACACTACCTGAGTGACGTTTTTCAAGCAGCAATAATATATTCTGTATCCACTGCTGTAGTAGTGTATACGTTGACCTTGTAGGCATTGTTTGCCCAGTGTGTTGTTCATTTTCAAACAACGGCCATCTAGCTGTGTGAGCTTTTTCACATTCTGTCTAAATATCAATAATAATACCGTCTCCAGAAACACCACCTGAGTGACGTTTTTCAAGCAGCAATAATATATTCCGTATCCACTGCTGTAGTAGTGTATACGTTGACCTTGTAGGCATTGTTTGCCCAGTGTGTTGTTCATTTTCAAACAACGGCCATCTAGCTGTGTGAGCTTTTTCACATTCTGTCTAAATATCAATAATAATACCGTCTCCAGAACCACCACCTGAGTGACGTTTTTCAAGCAGCAATAATATATTCCGTATCCACTGCTGTAGTAGTGTATACGTTGACCTTGTAGGCATTGTTTGCCCAGTGTGTTGTTCATTTTCAAACAACGGCCATCTAGCTGTGTGAGCTTGTTCACATACTGTCTAAATATCAATAATAATACCGTCTCCAGAACCACCACCTGAGTGACGTTTTTCAAGCAGCAATAATATATTCCGTATCCACTGCTGTAGTAGTGTATACGTTGACCTTGTAGGCATTGTTTGCCCAGTGTGTTGTTCATTTTCAAACAACGGCCATCTAGCTGTGTGAGCTTTTTCACATTCTGTCTAAATATCAATAATAATACCGTCTCCAGAAACACCACCTGAGTTGTTGTTGTTGTTTTAAAAATAATGCCAGGCAAAGGCAGGCCGCCACGCAGAGGCACTAGGGGGCCGTGCTGCTATGCTATCCTGTGGCCCTAGGAAATTGCCCAGTTTTAAAAAGGCAATGACCCTGAACTCCCAAAATGCTGAAGAGGTAGTTGACTGGCTTACACAGCACACCCCATCCTCTACCGTTTCTAACTTTACCACAACATCCTCATCCTCCACTGCTATGGCCACCCCACGTAACACTTCCTCCACCACCGACGCCCCTTCTTCACTGGAGTCAGAGGAGTTATTTTCACATGAGTTTCTTGGACTGAGTGATGCGCAACCATTATTGGCAGAAGAAGATGAAGGAGATGAGGACGTTACACCAGATTTAATTCTGGCAGAGAACATAACAGAGATGGACATAATGAGTGATGAGGAGGTCCCCGCTGCTGCTTCCTTCTGTGAGCTGTCAGAAGAAATTGATGCATCTGAGGAGAATGATGATGAGGAGATTGATGTTTTGTGGGTGCCCAGTAGAAGAGAGCAAGAGGAGGATAGTTCAGATGGAGAGACGGAGAGTCAGAGAGGCAGGAGGAGAATAAGACTTAGAAGAAGCAGGGAGGACAGCTCGCAGGGAACAGTAGGGCAACAACATGTATCGGCACCTGTGGTCAGCCGGCCAACGCGCCCGCCATTGCCGCCAACGCCGCCAACTTCTACTGTTACCGCCAGATTGCCAGCTTCAAAAAGGTCAGCAGTGTGGGATTTTTTTTAATGTGTGTGCCTCTGACAAAAGTGTTGTAATTTGCAATGAGTGCAGTCAGAAACTGAGTCTTGGGAAGCCCAACAGCCACATAGGTACAACTTCTATGCGAAGGCACATGAACGGCAAGCACAAAGCACTTTGGGAGCAACACCTCAAAGGCAACAGGCAAACTAAAAGCCACCCTCCTTCTGGTCCAGCATCTTACTGCTCTACCTCTGCTGTCCTTGACCCGTCTGAACCACCCTCCACTCCGCCTTCCACCTTGACCACCAGTTCCCATTCCCAGTCATCTGCCCCCAGCCAAGTTTCTGTGAGGGCCATGTTTGAGCGTAAGAAGCCAATGTCTGCGAGTCACCCCCTTGCCCGGCGTCTGACAGCTGGCTTGTCTGCACTCTTAGCCCGCCAGCTTTTACCATACCAGCTGGTGGACTCTGAGGCCTTCCGCAAATTTGTAGCAATTGGGACACCGCAGTGGAAGGTACCCAGCCGCAATTTTTTTTCAAAAAAGGGAATACCACACCTGTACCACCATGTGCAGAGCCAAGTCACCGCATCTCTGTCACTTAGTGTTGGGCCAAAGGTCCATATGACTACTGACGCATGGTCCTCCAAGCATGGTCAGGGCAGGTATGTCACCTACACTGCCCCACTGGGTGAACTTGGTAATGGCTGGGAAGCAGGGAATGTGTGGCTCAACAACGACAGTGGAGTTGGTGTCACCGCCACGGATTGCACGTGGTTCTGCCACCACCTCTACTCCTCCTTCGCTCTCTACCTCGTCTTCTTCCTCTTCTTCCTCCTCTGCTGCTGGGTCCTCCTCCTCCATACCTGTGCACCCCCAGCTCCCCCTAGGCTATTCGACGTGCCAGGTACGCCGTTGTCATGCTGTCTTGGGGATGACGTGCCTGGAAAGCAGAAACCATACCGGATCTGTACTCCTGTCATCTCTGCAGTCACAGGCCGATCGGTGGCTGACCCCACACCAACTGAAGATCGGAAAAGTGGTGTGTGACAATGGAAGCAATCTGTTGGCAGCACTGAGACTGGGCAATTTAACACATGTGCCCTGCATGGCACATGTTCTGAATTTAATAGTCCAACGTTTTGTCTCGAAGTACCCAGGATTCCAGGACATTCTCAGGCAGTCCAGGAAGGTGTCGGCCCATTTCAGACGTTCCTACACAGCCATGGCACGCCTTGCTGACATTCAGCAGCGGTACAACATGCCAGTCAGGCGTTGGATTTGCGACAGCCAGACTCGCTGGAATTCAACGCTGCTCATGTTGGAACGTCTGCTGCAACAACAAAGAGCCGTCAACGAATACCTGTTTGAACTGGGTGGTAGGACTGGATCTGCAGAGCTGGGGATTTTTTTCCCCCGTTACTGGGTGCTTATGCGCGATGCCTGCAGGCTCATGCGCCCTTTTGAAGAGGTTACAAATATGGTCAGTCGCACCGAAGGCACCATCAGCGACCTAATACCCTTTGCTTTCTTCCTGGAGCGTGCCATGCGACGAGTGACAGATGAGGCTGTAGACCAGCGTGACGAGGAGCAGGAAGCGCACGATTTCTGGTCGGAATCACCAGAACGAACCCAGGCACCTGCTGCAACGCAGGGAGAGGTGTCAGAAGTGGAGTCAGAGGAGGAAGGTGGCTTTGTGGAGGAGGAGGACCAACAGGAGCAGGCTTCCCAGGGGGCTGGTGGTGACCTTTTGGGGACCCCTGGTCTTGTACGTGGCTGGGGGGAGGAGACCGTGGATGATGCAGTCCTTGATAACGAGGAAGCGGAGATGGATACCTCTGCATCCAACCTTGTGAGAATGGGGTCTTTCATGCTGTCATGCCTGTTGAAGGACCCCCGTATCAAGAGGCTTAAGGAGAAGGACCTGTACTGGGTCGCAACGCTACTAGACCCTCGGTACAAGCATAAAGTGGCAGAAATGTTACCAACGTACCACAAGTCCGAAAGGATGCTGCATTTACAAACCAGCCTGCAAAACATGTTGTACAATGCTTTTAAGGGTGATGTCACTTCAGGAACTCATCAACATTCCAGGGGCAGAGGTGCCAGTAATCCTGCCACGAGCGCACCTGCAAGGACAAAGCACTTTGGCCACTCTGTAACGTCAGACATGCAAATGTTTTTCAGTCCAAGGCAGCGCCAGAACCCTTCTGGATCCACCCTCAAAGAACGCCTCGACCGGCAGGTAGCGGACTACCTGGCATTAACTGCAGATATCGACACTCTGAGGAGCGATGAACCCCTGGACTACTGGGTGCGCAGGCTTGATCTGTGGCCAGAGCTGTCACAATTTGCCATGAACCTCTTGTCTTGCCCCGCCTCAAGTGTCCTCTCAGAAAGGACCTTCAGTGCAGCAGGAGGGATTGTAACTGAGAAGAGAACTCGCCTAGGTCACAAAAGTGTGGATTACCTGACCTTTATTAAAATGAATGAGGGGTGGATCTCGGAGGGTTACTGCACGCCGGAAGACTTGTTCTGAGTTTCTGACTCCCCATGCAGCTGTCCTTCTCTGCACGCCTCATGACTCCACACACAGCTGTCCTTTAGCGTCCTCCTCCCTCCGCCACCGTTACAAACTAGGGTGCAAACCCTACTGGTTTCATTTGAATCCAGGTAAATCCTGAGTTTTTCTGGCCTCTGTGCTTCAGTGGCTGCAACCAAAAAAATGAATATTTTCAGCATTTATATGGCATATTTTTTCTGGCCTCTGTGCTTCAGTGGCTGCGACAAAAAAAAAGAATATTTTCAGCATTTATATGGCATATTTTTTTCTGGCCTCTGTGCTTCAGTGGCTGCAACCAAAAAAATGAATATTTTCAGCATTTATATGGCATATTTTTTCTGGCCTCTGTGCTTCAGTGGCTGTGACAAAAAAAAAATGAATATTTTCAGTAATTATATGGCATATTTTTTCTGGCCTCTGTGCTTCAGTGGCTGTGACAAAAAAAATGAATATTTTCAGCATTTATATGGCATATTGTTTCTGGCCTCTGTGCTTCAGTGGCTGCGACAAAAATAAATGAATATTTTCAGCATTTATATGGCATATTTTTCTGGCCTCTGTGCTGCAGTGGCTGCGACAAAAAAAAATGAATATTTTCAGCAATTATATGGCATATTTTTTCTGGCCTCTGTGCTTCAGTGGCTGCGACAAAAAAAAATGAATATTTTCAGCAATTGTATGGCATATTTTTTCTGGCCTCTGTGCTTCAGTGGCTGCGACAAAAAAAAAAGACTATTTTTAGCATTTATATGGCATATTTTTTCTGGCCTCTGTGCTTCAGTGGCTGCGACCAAAAAAAATAATATTTTTAGCATTCATATGGCATATTTTTTCTGGCCTCTGTGCTTCAGTGGCTGCGACATAAAAAAAATTATATTTTTAGCATTCATATGGCATATTTTTTCTGGCCTCTGTGCTTCAGTGGCTGCGACAAAATTTTTTTATATTTTTAGCATTCACATGGCATATTTTTTCTGGCCTCTGTGCTTCAGTGGCTGCGACAAAAAAACATAATTTTTCAGGAAAGTACACATGCCTAATTTTCAGGGTTCTGCAACAGTGGCAAAATCGCATCTTTTATGGTCACCGCAGGTGATCAATAAAGTAGACCAAAACTGGGCCCACACTGCAGAATCAGTGTTTTTTGGTTCACTTCACTGTACATTGAATTACCTCTGCCTGACCGTGCACGTGCGCACAAGCACGGTGACTGCTAAACACACCACTACAGAAATATTGCCACCAACAGGACGAACATCCTGGAGGTGACAAGCTCAACTAGTAATTAACAACTATTATTTGCTCACTTGACGGTATCATTCATTAAAGCTCTTTGCGTTTTTTTGCGTTGCAGTAAGCGCCGCGTTTCGTCTTTGCGTGTGAACAGGCTGTAACCTTTACATGTAGACGCTGGATGTTTTAAAGCAGTTTATTACACAGGTTTAGAAATGTAGTGTGATTTCTGCCCTTTACAGCACAAAATGCAGCGCTGTGTCAACAATGTATTTTTTAGAAACATTTTTGCCCTTGATCCCCCTCTGGCATGCCACTGTCCAGGTCGTTGCACCCTTTAAACAACTTTAAAATCATTTTTCTGGCCAGAAATGTCTTTTTTAGCTTTTAAAATTCGCCTTCCCATTGAAGTCTATGGGGTTCGCGACGTTCGTGAACCGTTCGCATTTTTGACGCAAGTTCGCGAATATGTTCGCAAACTTTTTTTCCGACGTTCGCTACATCCCTATCTGCTACATACAATGCTGTTCTAATATCTCTACCCCGGCGGTTTCAGAACACTTCACGCTTCCATTCATGCAACTCTCACAAGTAACACCTCTTTCTAGGAGTTGCATGACACATTGGATAATCCTATCACAGTAACTACACAGAATCAACACCTCTGTGAATTTCTTCAAATGTCACCTCTTTGAAGAGTTACAATGTGCCATTGTGATTGGATTACTGGAAGAGTTTATATGCCGAGAACTTCCCACACCAGTCAGTTGAATTGAAGAAGTTGCTCGGATGAGTAGTGAAACATCTTCATTGATTACTCGGCAAGTCCAGTTGTTTTAAATTTTTAAATTTACCTATACTAGATATACACTAATAAACCATTTGCATCACAAAAACTATAGAATGAAAGCCTATTTGTGATAAAGAATTATTAAGCATCAACTGCTAAAGGAGCATGTTTATATCAACAATATTTCCCCTTTAAGTAAATTATATTAAATTAATTCCTCTTGGTTTATTCATCTTTAAATGCTTTATTACCCTTAAAGTCCTGCGTTATTATTATTATTAATAATAATAATAATAAAGATTGGAAACTGGCAATGAGAATCTTTCGACCATGAAGTTGTACCAACTTTTGGGAGTTATGATGGTCAAATTCATTAAATTTCCATTCAAGAAAATTAAGCAAAAATGACACCTCTTATTTTGAGGCGTATTTTCAACATTCAAAAAATAGATTTTTCATGATTTATATAGACCTTTTTTTTATAGCTCATACATAGTGATCAGTTATTTAAAGAAACATGTAACATCAAAGTCACTATTGAGTCCAAGTTATTTAAAAAAAAACATGTAACATCAAAGTCACTATTGAGGCTAAAGGGTTTTATAGTTTGTAAATGGAAAATCCATTTGGTCCCTGAGCGGTGTAATTTTGAAAAACTATCCCCATCACATAAAGCACAAATTGATCAAGAAAAAAAGACGCTTTTGTGATTAATCACAATTTTTAACACAATTGAATTCAGTATTTGAAAATTTATAAATTTCAAGGAGCAGTATAAATCGATAGTGACCTTGTTCGGCATTAACAAATAAAACAGAACTTTTGCTAAAAACTTCTTCTTCCCCTTCTTTTAGTTTAAAAAAATCCATAATTTCTTTTTTTGTAAAGGTAACTCGTTTAATTTTTTAAATATAAATCAAAGGCAAAGATTTGTTTTGCTTTTAAACTTACTATGTCCCCTTTGTAATTGGCTGGTATTATTAGAAATAATGAACTCTGTATAAACATCCCCCTCCCTTCACAGGGCTGTTTTGGAAAAGAAGGCTTTATCTATGCACTGGGAATCTGATAAACTACCTTGCAAAAAAGAGGAAGTTAGAAACATGGATTAGTTTTATTTTCTCTGTTTCCTTTATGTAGTTGAAGAAATGACATAAACTGTTGGTATTTGTGATGAAAACAATAGACAATAAGTATGTTCAGCACAAGTCCTATTTATTGAACAGGGTGTTCTGTCTGAAATTTGCATTGTTAGAATATTATCATCAATATAACTCAAGGCCAGACCAGATACAGAGGGATGCTGAATTTTATTGTTTGTGAGCGTGCGGCTCATTACACTGAATAACTATTAAAGTAATATAATAAAATATCCTTTTCCAGAATACTCATAATAATGCATTGCTTTTGTCAAAATACATTGAGTGCATTTTTACATTCCACTGGTAATATAACAAGTTATATGGTATATGCCACTGGCCAATGAAAAATTACATTTTGAAAATCAGTCCATAGTTTCCCATTAAAAGGCCTAGTTAAAAAAGGAAATATCCCTTTTAGCAAATTGAGCCACTACATCTATACATCTGTAAAATTATATATTTTCATATATATAATTGGTGGGAGCAGTGACTAACCAGGACATACATTTTAAACCTCCTCTTGCATGTTTTGAGATTGAGAGAAAGAACAGGAGATTTTATACCATTTGGAATAGTAACTTCAAGGATTATCGTTAGGATTATAATTACTATGGGAAATAGCTCATAGTACAAGTTGATCCAGGGACTAGTCCGATTGCCATTTTGAAGTCACAAAGGAATTTTTCCCCCTCTGAGGCAAATTGGAGAGGCTTCAGATGGTTTTTTTTGCCTTCCTCTGGATCAACTGGCAGATAAGTAGTTAATAAAAAGAAAAAAAAGTTGAACTCGATGGACATGTGTCTTTTTTCAACCTTACTTACTATGTACTATATTGAGTTTAACACCCTAGGGTTAGGCACAATAGGCAGCTGTGTAGGTTGCAGCTGAGGTAGGTGCACAGGTAAGAATATAAAATACTATATAGTCTCTCCGCTCCCGCCATGGATTGCTCAGTTTAGAAATGGGCTATGTGTTATGTTTTGGGTAGCCGAGGATGAGGAGAGTATAATAGTGCTTTATTAGCAGAGTCAGACAGCAATTACACAACAGTAACTTTCACTGTTAAGCTGTCAGGAAGTATGCACAGTATAAGTCTAGGCACAGTGACATCTACAGGCCATTTGTATAAACACCACAGAAAGCAGGCACAGGAGGTTGGAAAAAGGAAGAAGAGATACTTGGCATACTTGCCTTGGCCGTGGTACTGTTAACACCCTGTTTAACATCTTGCTACCCTGTGTGTTACCAGTAAAGGGATGGGGCAGCAAAGATAGAAAGGTAAATTCAGAATTGTAGAATCTGTAGCTCTGAAGGGAACGGATCAGCTTGGATGAGTTTTCTTGGCCTTTGTTTCAATGCAGGTGGATAAATACTGTATCTTGATGTGCCATTCACCCTAGACAGTTCGCTGATGCTCTTGGAGAGATCGCTATTGGGCTCATTGTACTAGAGATGTGGCCCCCATTTGAACTGCTACAATGCTGATGTTTTAAGTGTGGAGAGGGTGGCAGCAGCCCTGGGATTGCCCCTGGCTATGGAAGATAGCTCTAGTACAAGCTGATCTAGGAACTAGTTAGGAAGGAAGGCAGGCTTCATTGCCTTCCTCTGGATCAAATAGCAGTTAGGCAGGTTATATATACTGTGTGTGTATGTGTATATATATATATATATAAATATATATATATATATATATATATATATATATATATATATATATATATATATAAGGTTGAACATGATGGATGTGTGTCTTTTCAGCTTTTTAATGCTATGTTACTATGTTAGTAGAATAAAGATGCAAAAATATTTTCAAGTAAAAGCTGTACAATTACAAAATTCTGTCCCTGAAGTTCTTCTGCCCTCTAGAATGGCTGGGGAAGTGAGCCAGGAACTGGAAACGACAAGGCCATGACAGGGCTAGGAATGAGGGTGTCACGATCGCCGCCCGGAGCAGGTCCAGGAGCTCCGGGCGGCGCGTCCTTCCCTGCCGGTGTCGCTCCCAAAATGGCGGCGCCCATGGCCGCCACGTGGGTAGCGGCGCTGGCGCAATGACGTCAGCCCGCCGACAAGGACGCCAATGACGTCACTATGGCGCCAAATTCGAATACAAAAACGCTACCTAGACGCCAGAATGGCGCCCAAGTATAGGAAACATTTCCTGTGTGTATCCTGGGTTCCCTGTGAGCTTCTATTGCTAAATCTTGTTCCTGATTATTATCCTGACCCTTTGCCTGGACTTTGTACTTTGCTGATATCTGCCTGCCTGGATTCTGACTACTTCTTTGATTAACCCTTTGGACACCGCAACCTTGCTCCCTCAAGAGGGCTTCCTCCTCGATCCTGACTACCTCCCTGGAGGGAGCTCCCGGCTCCCTGACACTATACTTGGGCCATGGATCCTACTGAGGAAGCTACGCCTGATGTCAGACGAGCGCTCCGCGGACTGGCATCCCGCATGGAGGAATATGAAGCCCAGCAGTACCGCATAGGGCAGGCACTCGATACCCTTCTCTCTCGAGTGCCTCCAGCGCCTTCTGCTTCCCAAGCTGCTGTAAATCCTCCCATGACGGTCGTCTCGTCTACCACAGGTTTCTCGTCTGGTGAGCCTCATATTCCGCCTCCTCCTCGCTTCAGTGGGGACCCACAGGCCTGCAGAGGTTTCGCTACAGAGTGCCAGATCCAGTTCGAGTTTCAACCCTCGCACTTTCCCAATGAACGTTCCAAGGTGGGCTATGTGATGTCTCGTTTGGTGGGCAAACCGCTTGAGTGGGCAACATCTCTTTGGGAGAAGAATTCTCCACTGACTTTTGATGCCAAGGCTTTTCTTCAAGCATTTCGTACTGTGTTTGATGCCCCGGGTCGGGTCACTAATGCCCCTTCTCGTCTTCTGCAACTCCGGCAGGTAAACCGCAGTGTCAGTGACTATGCTATTGACTTTAGAACTTTGATGGCTGAGACTTCCTGGAATGACGATGCCTATAAGGCCGTAGTCTATCAAGGTCTGTCTATTCGCATTAAAGATGATCTTGTTTCCAGGGAGTTCCCTGACCTCTTGGAAGATCTGATTGCACTATCCATAAAGGTGGACACTCGTCTCAGAGAGCATCAAGTAGAGAAGGAGCGTTGTAAAAGATTTCAACCCTTGTTGGCACCCCGCTTCCAAAGACCTCTCCTGCATACTCCAGCTACTCAAGCTTCTACTTCTCCTCCGGAGGAACCGATGCAAGTTGGAAGGGCTCGTCTCTCTGAACAAGAAAGGCTCCGTAGACGGATGGCTGGCCTATGTCTGTATTGTGGCGGACAGTCTCATTTTGCAAACTCCTGTCCGGTGAAACCCACGAGTTCTGTACCCCGAGGTATATCTAGGGTAACTCATGTAGGGGGCACTACTCCGAAGTCTCAAGAGAACACTTACAGGTTTCTCCTTCCTTTATAGGTTCGTCTAGCCACTAAAACCATTGTCGGCTCAGCTTTCATTGACTCTGGAGCTGCTGGGAACTTCATGGACGCTCTTTTTGCCAAATACATGGAAGTACCCTTATTCCCATTGTCTACTCCTCTTCGTGTCACTGCCATTGACGACAGACCCCAGGAGGCCGAATTTATCTCTATGATGACTGGGGAATTGCCTGTGCAGGTTGGGACGCTGCATAAAGAAAGACTATCGTTCCTAATTATTTCCTGCCCATCCGTTCCAGTTGTTTTGGGTCTCCCTTGGCTGCGCCTGCATAATCCCACTATTGATTGGTCCGCAGGACAGATTTCCCATTGGATTTCCCATTGGAGCCCATTTTGCCATTGTCTTCCTGCTGAACCCCTCCAGAGGGTGAATATCTCTATGTCTGATCTGAAGACTCTACCCTCCTTTTACAAGGAATTCTCTGATGTATTCTGTAAGAAGTCTGCAGAATTCCTTCCTCCACATCGACAATACGATTGTCCTGTCGATCTTCTGCCTGGAACCATGCCCCCTAGAGGTCGTACATATCCTCTCTCTCCAGCAGAGACCACTGCCATGAAGCAATATATACAAGAGAATCTCAAGCGGGGGTTTATTCGCCCTTCTACTTCTCCTGCTGGGGCTGGATTCTTCTTCATGGAGAAGAAGGATGGAGGCCTACATCCTTGTATTGACTACCGGGGTCTTAATAAAATCACCGTTAAGAACCGGTATCCCTTGCTGAACTCTTTGACCAACTGAAGGGGGCTAAAATCTTCACTAAGTTGGATCTCCGTGGGGCGTATAACCTTATCCGCATCTGGGAAGGTGACGAATGGAAGACAGCATTCAACACTCGTGATGGGCACTATGAGTACCTCGTCATGCCCTTTGGTCTCTGCAATGCCCCCGCTGTCTTTCAAGAATTCGTGAACGACATTTTCCGGGATCTCTTGGGAAAGTTTGTGGTCGTGTACCTAGATGACATCTTGATTTTCTCCAAGGACCTTGCAAGCCATCGCTCTCAGGTGAAGGAAGTACTCTCTCGTTTGAGGAAGAACTCTCTCTTTGCCAAACTGGAGAAATGTGTGTTTGAAGTGTCCAAGATTCCTTTTCTGGGCTATATCATCTCCCCAGAGGGTTTCGAGATGGATCCTGTGAAAGTGTCTGCAATCCAAGAGTGGCCCCTACCGCTGAGCACTAAGGCAATCCAGAGATTCATTGGTTTTGCTAATTACTATCGGCAGTTCATTAAGGGATTCTCTTCTCGTATTGCTCCTATCCTAGCCCTCATCCGAAAAGGGGGTAAACCCAGCTCATGGCCCCCGCCTGCTATTGAAGCTTTTCAATCCTTGAAGGATGCCTTCACTTCTGCCTCGGTTCTCCGCCATCCTGATCCGGAGTTACCTTTCTTCATCGAGGTGGATGCTTCTGAAGTTGGAGCTGGAGCTATCTTGTCCCAAAGACATCCCTCTGATGGGAAGCTGCACCCATGTGCGTATTTCTCTAAGAAGTTCTCTCCTGCGGAGCAAAATTATGATGTAGGAAATCGTGAACTCCTGGCGGTTAAGCTTGCCTTAGAAGAGTGGCGTCACCTCCTTGAAGGTTCCTTGATCCCAGCCACGATCTACACAGATCATAAGAATCTTGAGTTCATTCAATCTCTCAAGAGGCTGAATCCCAGACAGGCAAGGTGGTCTCTCTTCTTTTCTCGATTCAACTTTGTCTTGACTTTTCGCCCTGGCTCTAAGAATCGGAAAGCTGATGCTCTGTCTCGAAGTTTCACTCCGGTGGATCGTACTCCTGAAAGACAAGAGCCTATTATACCTCCTGTCAAGATCATCGCTTCCTTGTACCCTCAATTCGCTGATCAAATTCTGGCTGGTCAATCTTCTGCTCCTCCTGATACCCCCATTGGGATGGCGTTTGTTCCCTCCGAGTTACGTCTGCCCATTCTTCAACAGACCCACTGTTCCAAGCAAGCAGGACATCCTGGTCCTGAAAAGACTCTTGAACTCCTTCAACATTTAGTCTGGTGGCCGACTATCCGTAAAGATGTCAAAGACTTTGTTGCTGCTTGTACTGTTTGTGCCACATCCAAGCCTAGCCATTCCCGCCCCAGTGGGTTATTGCAACCTTTGCCTATTCCCTCTCGTCCATGGACTCATTTAGCAATGGACTTCATAGTTGAGCTTCCTCCCTCTTGTGGGAACACGGTGATCTGGGTTGTGATTGACCGCTTTAGCAAGATGGCCCATTTCATTCCCCTGAGGAAGCTTCCCTCTGCTGTGGAGTTGTCTCAGCTCTTCATCCAGTATGTTTTCCGCTTGCATGGTTTCCCTGTGGAAGTTGTCTCCGACAGAGGTTCTCAGTTTACAGCAAAGTTTTGACGTTCCCTGTGCAAAGATCTGGGTAGTACTCTCCAGTTCTCCTCCGCTTATCATCCCCAGACAAATGGAGCAGCTGAACGAGTAAACCAAGCTCTGGAACAGTTCTTGAGGAACCACGTCTCCCTTTGTCAAGATGATTGGTCTGATCTCCTCCCATGGGCAGAATTCGCTCATAACAATGCCTGCCACACTTCCACTGGAAGGTCTCCATTCATGACGGTGTATGGTCAGCATCCTCAAGCCTTTCCCCAGGACTTTGTGTTGTCTGACGTCCCGGCTGCTGATGACCATGCAGCCCACATGTCTGCTATTTGGGCTGCAACCAAGTCGAACTTGGAGAAGAGCGCTCTGGTTCACAAGACGTTTGCAGATCGTAGACGTAGACCCTCTCCTCCCTACAAGGTTGGTGATAAAGACTGGTTGTCTTCTAGGAACATTCAGTTGAAGGTGCCTTCTCCTAAGTTGGGTCCGAAGTTTGTGGGTCCATTCTCCATCTCGGAGGTGATTAATCCTGTGGCTGTCAGACTTCAGCTTCCCCCTGAGATGCGAATTCCCAACGTTTTTCATGTCTCTTTGGTGAAACCCGCTACCTCCAACCGCTTTTCTGTGAACCAGTCTCCTTCTCCTACTATCTCTGTGGATGGTCAACAAGAATATGAGGTGGAAAAGATCCTTGACTCCAGAATCTCCAGGGGCTCTCTTTAGTACCTCATCAAGTGGATCGCCGCCCGGAGCAGGTCCAGGAGCTCCGGGCGGCGCGTCCTTCCCTGCCGGCGTCGCTCCCAAAATGGTGGCGCCCATGGCCGCCACGTGGGTAGTGCCGCTCACGCGATGACGTCAGCGCGCCGACGTCGGCGCAAGGACGCCAATGACGTCACTATGGCGCCAAATACGAATACAAAAACGCTACCTAGACGCCAGAATGGCGCCCAAGTATAGGAAACATTTCCTGTGTGTATCCTGGGTTCCCTGTGAGCTTCTATTGCTAAATCTTGTTCCTGATTATTATCCTGACCCTTTGCCTGGACTTTGGACTTTGCTGATATCTGCCTGCCTGTGAACTCTGGCCTGGATTCTGACTACTCCTTTGATTAACCCTTTGGACACCGCGACCTTGCTCCCTCAAGAGGGCTTCCTCCTCGATCCTGACTACCTCCCTGGAGGGAGCTCCGGGCTCCCTGACAGAGGGAACTGGAATAGGAGATTAAGAATTATGGGGGTTGTAGTTCCTGGGTTACTATTGGGGTGGGTGGAGACACGAGGGGTTAAAAGAGGAAGGAAGTGAAGGGAACATGCTCTTTTACCTTGAACAGCTCCCACCTGCCATCCCCAGAATAAAGGGATAGTTGGGTATGGGAGGAGTGGGAGTGTTGGCATAATGTCACAGTGGAAGGAACTCCCTTAAACGGGGAGCCGGTGAGAGTGGTAAGTGTAGGGCTTAAAGGATAAGGAAAGGTTAAAACTAAGTAAGCTTTATCAGAAAGGTCTATATAAATACACCAGTAAACCCTCAAAGTAATACTTCTCAGAGTCCTCTGTCAAAAGAAACACCACATTTCTTTCCTTCTATTGTGTACACATGGGCTTCTGTATCAGACTTCCTGTTTTCAGCTTAAACCTCCAGGCATGTTCAGTTTGCTCCTCTCTCCCCCCTCTTCCCCTCCCTGCTGTAATCTGAGCCTAGAGCTATGAGTGAGCAAGGATAGACTCAGGCAGGAAGTGATGTCACAACAAGCTAATATGGTAGCTGCTATCCTAAACAAACAGACAGCTTCTAGAGCTAATTACTCAGGTATTGTAAATAATTCTACAGAATAAATATAGTGTTACAACTTGCACTATTGTGGCTAATCTATTGGCAATAAAATGCTTCAGTAGCTTTCCTTCTCCTTTAACAGGGGTTAGGTCTGGGGCCAAAGTGATGGAAAGGGCCCGGTGGAAGTGGCATGAATTATGGAGGAAAGCCGCACCTAGGAAAGAAAGCAGGCGGACCTATCACTATTGAGTACAATTCTTTGCAGCCTTCAGAGGCTAAGTAAGTTAATAGTTAAATGTTTGATAAATGTGATGGTGTATTGCCCTACACTCAATGCTTTTGGTTTATGTTGGTTGTTATTTATGTGTTTTTTCACCCAAGATATCAGGTGTGGTTGGTTTGTTAGGGAGGCATGAGAAACTTTATTGGTCAGACTTGCTCAAAGCATATGGTAGTCATTTATATGGTAAAAGCTAAGACAGAGCATCCTAGGTGCAGAGTCCAAGGTCTCTTTAACCAACTAAAATATATGTTTTTGTTAAGGTTTTATAAAAGCTGGTAATACTTGGCTAAACTGAATTGCCTGCCAGAATGATCCTTGGTTACTAGATGAGCCTATTGTGGTCTTGTGCTCTGGGTCTCTACTGTTGATCCTCAAACCATGGTCATTTGTCAGATATGCTGCAACTCAACTAAACCGCCAGTGGAATGATACAGCGAATAATGTGCCCCCTGTTGTACAGAATATTAGAAATAATATTAGACAAGATAATATAAGGAGTTACATC
The DNA here is from genome assembly GCF_017654675.1 of Xenopus laevis. NCBI lineage: Eukaryota > Metazoa > Chordata > Amphibia > Anura > Pipidae > Xenopus > Xenopus laevis. Next base: position 41,035,117 of record NC_054386.1, on the reverse strand, counting down.
ACAATAAAAGTGGTTTAAAGTCCCATTGCCAATGTGACTTCTAATATTTTTATATTTTAAACGAGGTACGTTGTTTCAATGACTCTTATGACACCCCTAAGCACCTTATATAATTGACAACATCTCTAAGCACCATTTCTAGTGTAGCTTTTTTCAAGGTTGTTAAACTTAATTAAAATTGAAATGTGTGGACCTACAGTGCACATTGTAGTGCTGGTGTCCTTGGTGCTGTTGTAGTCAGTGCTGCAAGTAAATGCACAAGGTATTCTAGTTGCTCCCACACTCCAAAAACATGCAGGAAGGATAAATGGATCTTAATAAAACTGACCCTAGGATTTCAAAAAGGGATTTGGATTGTAAGATAAACTGATGCAGGGACAGATAATGAAATGATATTATATTGTTTAAAATATTTTTTTGATTTTCACATAAACAAAAAAAATCAGTATGACAGCATATATCATGCAGAAGGTGCTGTAATCAGGGGTGTAACTATAGAGGAAGCAGACCCAGGGGCCCAGGAGTGTAGGGGGCCCAGTGAGACCCTAATTAATTAGCAATTTTAATATATCTTGGTAAAATAGGCCAACTTATAAATATTTTGGGGCCCTAAATTGAATTTGCTATGGGGCCCAGTAACAACTAGTTACACCACTGGCTGTAATAAGTACAATAGCATGTCATTTTTAAACATTAATATATTTAATTTAAAAAAAACATAGAAAAACTGAAAAAAAATAACTAAAATTATCTAAACCAGTGGATGTAAGGACAAATAAAAAGAAAAGAAAGAAAAAGCCCATTGTTTCAGGAAAGTTAGATAATCCAGTTACCTTAAAATTTAGATTTGAAGAAATTTATAAACTTGATCTTTGGTATTGGAATCACAGGACTCACAATAAGGAGACCATATAATTTAGTAGTTTAAAGGATTCTTTAGATCTCCTCCCATTAGATTTTGCTCGGAACATTTGGTAGAAACTTTTAATAGTGGGTGTGGGCCTGACCCATACTCATTACAAAATTTTTGAGAAATTGAGTCAATTAAGATCAAAGAAGGATGTTCCATAAATTCGGTCAAATCCTCAGATAGTTTGTGGTTACATAATACTAGATTATTCTTATTATGTATCAAATAAAGGCCACATTGACAAGCAAGGTAATAATATCTATCCGACTCATGAAGCTTATAATTTCCTTTGAGATCTGACCGAGATAGTAGTGTCCCTTAAAGTGGATTAAATAAGTCTTTTATTAAAACTAGTAATTTTTCCTTCATGGAAAATAAAAAGGTATCATATTTTAGAAAATCTGATGTCTTAGGTTAGTGCTTTGCCAGCATAAAAGGAGTTTGTGTATAGCTGTAGCTATGACAAGAAAATTAAAGATTCACTACAAAAATAGAATCCCGAAAAAGAGGATTCTTTTTAAAATCACAAGGAACATTTCTCCATATGCTGTGCAGTACAGATAAAATAGCAGAATATGGTTCTAGAAAGACTTCTAATTCAGGATTAGTAAATTTATTACCTTGGGAGATCCACTCAATGAGATATCTGGTGAGGGCTGATAGATTAAAAGCTCTAAAATTTGGTATCTTTAAACTGCCAAACTTAGCTGGAGCTCTCAACTTATGGAGGGCAATCTTTGCTTTTTTACCAATTCCAAACAAAATGAATTAAAGCAGAATCAAGTTTTTTTTAATATCTGAATGTTTTATAAGTAGAGGATGGTGTTATAAAATTACCTGCACGGCGGGGTCGGCCGCCGCTCCACCGAAGGGGATGCCGTGTCTCCTAGGCGCCATCTTTGTTATTAGGGCGCGCGGCGCGCCTGGGCGCCTCTTAAAGGTGCAGTCGTGCTGGCGTGTTTGCGCCAGCGCGTTTTTGCGCCAGTTTGGCGCGAATTTTGAATACTATTTAAGGCCCATTCAGTGTACTGTTCCTTGCCCGTGATAGAACTTGTTTCTTGTAGTTTCCTGAGCCTAGTGCATCTGATCTGAAGCTTGTCTGTCTGATAACCTGTGTTTGACCCTGCCTGTATCCTGACTACTCTGAACTCTGTATCCTGACCTTAGCCTGCCTACGACAACTCTCCTGCTTAACCCCTTGATTGACAACCCGGTTTGACCCTTGCCTGCCTGACGATTCTGATATCCGCCTGCCTTGACCCAGCCTGTCTGACCATCCTTCTGCCTAATCCTTTTGTACCGTGACCTTCGGCCCAAAAGACTTTGCTAACAGCCGTGCCCCTTCGCCAGCCAGAACATCTCGACTTGCACCCCTCGTTAAGTCCAGGTGGCACCCAAGTAAGCTGAGGGCTCCTCCCGAAGCCCAACGGTGGTCACACTACTGGTGAAGCCGAGCCGAGACCAGGGTGCTTGGCATTTGTTCTGGTATCGGGTGCCGGCCGTGACAGATGGTTAATAATGGACATATCAGCGTAGGGAATATCAAAGACTTGAAAAAGAGCACTCACCCCTTCAGGTTAAGGGGAGAATTGGCCCATTTAGTACATATGGAAAAACCTTCAGACATGTTGGATTGATATTTAGTGCATATAAATTGTTTAAATCCAAAGGAATTTTTTTTTGGGTATTTAAGTTGAAATTTTTTTCAGTAAAGAGTTCAGATTTGTCTGCATTGACTTTATAACCAGGAAAAGAATGGTCATGAAGCAAATCAAAAACAATTTTAGGAGAAGACTCTGGGTTTTTTAAAATTAGCAACAAATCATCAGCAAACGCTAATACTTTAAGTTGCTTATTATTGATGGTGATTCCCATAATTAATTTAGAGGAGTCATGGAAACAAATTAATGGTTCTAATGCAATATTAAATAAAAAGAGTGATGGGACAGCCTTGCCTTGTACCTTTAAAAAATTCAAAAGGTGACTTTGGTCCTCCAAAGATTATGCCTTTTCTGCGTCGATATTAAAAATAGAGCTAGGAATTTTATGCTTTTTAAAATAAAATATGAATCAAAGCCCTAATATTTTTGACTCCTGATCTATTTTTAATAAACTTCAGCCAAACGAAATGCAGATGCACACCTGGTCCCTCTTTCAACGTCCACGGTGCATGGACCATAGGAGGACGGCACCCCCAACAAATGGTATGTAATAGAATTAATCCAGCACACGAAATCTGCTCAAGGGTTATTACCCGTGTTTAATGTCAAGCCAAACAGGTTACAACGTTTCGGGGGCGTACCTGACGAAGGGGTACGCCCCCGAAACGTTGTAACCTGTTTGGCTTGACATTAAACACGGGTAATAACCCTTGAGCAGATTTCGTGTGCTGGATTAATTCTATTACGTACTATTTTTAATAAACCCATTTTGGGCCTCAGATATTACACAAGGAAGAATGAAATGATGTTCATCCTCTGTAAAGCACTGAACGATATGTTGACACTGTATAAGTAAAGAAAATAATTACAATAAGATACTAGAAAGTGAACTAGAAAACAAGGGCAGCGGGACACTTTGCTATTTATTGGTTCTTGAAATAAACAGGTTATCTAAACGCTTAAAAATAAATGTCTGTTTTTTTGCTTTGTGACTCTGTTGAACCATGTCTCTGAAGTTTGTAACTCACTGAACCATATCACTGAAATGTGTAGTGATTTAGCAATATAATTCAGATTACAGAGAGGGGAGCACTCACTAAGGCAAAATTCTAATATTCAGAGATTTAGACTTGATAGACCACGTTTTGCAGCAGAAGCAGCTTCTATTATTTAATGGAAAGCTGATTAACCAATATTTTAACTTTATGGAACAATAACATTTTGGGGGAAAAGATATATTAGCAATGTAAAACATATCCACCTCCATGTCGTGGACACAATTTCATTTTGATTGAAAAACAATTATGGGGAACTGTAAGAAGAAGGTCTAGTAACCCCTAGCAACCAGATATTTGTTTTAACAGGAGACCATTAAATGCTGATTGAACGCATACCTCCTAACTGTCCTGCTGTTCTTGGGACACTCCTTATGATCATAGCAGAACCAGATGTGTGTAAGACTTATCTAAATGTCCTCCATCGCTCATCCATTGCCTGCACTGAAGTGGCCAGAAAAAGTTACTAAGTTTTGCAAATTTAAATTAGATATGGAGCTGTTAGACAGAGACCCCAGAAGACACCGACACTTAGATACAATGGTAACTAATAAGATAATGAATTGGAAAGCTGGGGAACTGACTTAAAGGGGATGTACACCATTCAAAAAATTTACACATAAAGCAATTTTCAATGGCACACTTTGCTGTCGTTGCAACTTCGGGGCTGTGGTCACAAAAACAGGTGTGGTCACAACATTTTTTGCTTTGCACAGCATATCATCCATTCCCCCTTTCTGTTAGGTGGATGCTTTGGGTTTCTAGACAACTTTGAGTATATGAATGGACATTATTTGCTACCATTTCTCAGCAGTCAACGTTGGAATGCTTATGTTCTTATAAAAGCAAGGACCTGGCAATGCCAACCATCCTTGCCTTCTTAGTGTTCGTCTAGACCCTAATTTAAGACCTAACTAAGGCATTTTCCATATTTCCATCTCCTGATTAATGACAATGTCACAGAGTAAGTTAGAAAGTGATCCATCTAAATAACACAAATCACAACAAATTAATTTACATGGAATTCCTTCCATATTTACTTTGTCAATGTTTTCTTGTAGTAACCCACTCTAAGGACAGTCCTCTGTGATCGTCCAAACATGAGGCTATTAGCCTATTATAACACTTACTCTAAAACAAAGGCAGCTTCCTCATGTCAAGTCTAAACTGAAGCCTGAGCACCACTATTATTTTTTTAATTTTAAGCTTTCATTTATTTATAAATATACCCGCTTAATTAGCATAATCCACTCCTCCAAGAGAGAGATAGAGAGAGAGAGATAAACGGACAGATACTGCTTTCAGATACTGCTTTTTTACAAATAAATTAAATACTATTGAAACATGTTAATACGTGTATAATGGCAAACTGCCTAGAATTTCAACACAAGACCCATGTAGAGCAACGTAGAGCACTGTAAAAAGGGACAGACAAATAGACAGATACTGCTTTCAGTTGCAGTTGTTTAAAGAGAGAGAGAGAGAGAGAGAGAGAGAGAGAGAGAGAGAGAGAGAGAGAGACACTATAGTGGTGCACTCGCGATACAAGCAACTGCCTGGGTGTTGGTTATAGCATAGTGTAATAATCCAAAAAATAAAATCGCACTCCAAGGTCTTGAAATAGTGGAAAATTTATTTCAACGTTTCGGCACACTGACTCGGGCCGTCTTCAGGAAGTGAAAAACGTGCAACACAAGTGCCAGATTTATACATGTAAAGATGACGCCCAAATTGAGGGTGTGATGTCATCAGTAAGTGCCCATAGTGCTGATTGGACAATAATTATTCAAAATTATCAATATTTAGTGTCATGTTAGTGCTCACATAGTGAATGTATAGTGACTAGTGAGAAATATTAAAAACAAATGAGTACAAACTCATGGTGTACTCTAAAAAAGTATGAGTATGAGCATGAGTTATTGCTTTGGAAATTGTTTTTAATATTTCTCACTAGTCACTATACACTCACTATGTGAGCACTTACATGACACTAAATATTGATAATTTTGAATAATTGAACAGTGTGAACAGGCCTACGCATGGAGCAGGGGTCAAGGGATCAGAGTTCATAGAGGGATGAGATTATTATACTGGTAGCAATTAGAGGACGCAGGTATTATGGGGGGCATCAAGAAGACTTGGTACCCATGTTGTGCCATGATGTTCACACTGCTCTTTATTGGCTAAATACAAGTATCTAAATTATAAACTAAATAAAATCTTGCAAGTCAAAAGGTGACATTTTTAAAACACGTTTCATGTGTTTTTTGTATTTGCAGCGATACCATTCATTCCATTCAGTATACTTTAAGTCTCATAAGGTTTATGAATGTTGTGTGGTAGACAAGCAGGTTGTATAGAAAGAAGCAAAACTGAAACAATTAGCAACAGTTAAGCCTATCCTTGACATTTGAAGACTATTTTAAAAGATAAAAAGAGGGCAAGTGTTCTAATTTAGGGGGGCAACGGCGAAAAGATGAAACTGCATTCTGTATTTTGCTTCTGACATTGTACAGCAAAATTGTAATGTGTATTTAATTTACCTTTGTGACCATGACCCCTTAATGCAGTCACCCGTAACAGCCAAGTGTAGCAATTAAAATATTCCGATTCTTGCAGAGCGTTACAGAGAGACTAGGAAAAAAAGAATAGTTTCTCCAAAAACCTGTCCAAAAAGGTGCATTTCCATGGTTCCTCCTGGTAAACAACATTCTCATATTTCACTGCTGAAATTGAGACTTTCTGTTAACTATGAATGAATGAATTTGCCAAGTTATACTATCAAACTCGAATTTTGGGGGCTGGTGACGAGTAAACGAAAAAATACAACGATTTAAACTGCTACAAACAGAGGCACCTTAGGGTGGTAACATGAAGGTGGCCAGCCAACATTGCCTTTATTGCAAATAGAAAATCAATTTCAATATCGATATCAAGTAGCAATGTCCTGTAAAATATCTTCTTATTAATGGCGCTTATTGATGTCATCCTTTATAATCAGCGCTTAGTGATTTCATTTGTGTCACGTGACTGGCTGAAAGGTGTATTGGAAAGAGAAATATACCCGTTTGTGTATATGAGAATATTCTTGGAGTTCCATGATGAGTTGACCACTAAAACTCTCAACCTTTGCTTTTATATGGTCAAGGAACTCCTCTGTGACTTCTAATATCCTTATTCAATTATTACATTTATTATTTTACATTCAATTATTTACATTATTCAATATACTGTATATATGAAGCACTCATATATGAAGGGAATCAATTATCTGGAATTCTTGAGACCAGGATTTTTTGAGGGGGGGGTTGCTGAAAGTTCCTGATGGAGATTGGGCCTGGGTTGGTGGGGCCAACCAGGTTTTTTTCCCAAGTTGCAGGTAAATGTAATCCCTTTATGTGTCAATAAAACTGTTTTGACAAAACTGCTGGAGTGCCGGTCCATTTTGAACTGTATATATATATATATGTGTATATATATAAGGGATGCACTTAATCCACTATTTTGGATTCCGAACCCCCAAATCCTTCACAAAAGATTCAGCCAAATATCGAACTGAATCCAAATCCTAATTTGCATATGCAAATTAGGGGTGGGAAGGGGAACATTTTTTTACTTCCTTCTTTTGTGACTAAAAGTTACGTGATTTCCCTCCCCACCCTTAATTGGCATATGCAAATTAGGATTCAGATTTGGTTTAGCCGGCAGAAGGATTCGGACAAATCCGAATCCTGCTGAGAAAAACTGAATCCTGGCCGAATCCCGAACCGAATCCTAGATTCGGTGCATCCCTAATATAAATATATATATATATATATATATATATATATTTATTTATTTTATTTTTTTTAATTCTTTTTTAGTCCAACCTGGTGCACTCAAAACACAAGCAACAACTGCCTAGGAGCTGGTCAAAAAATGCAATATATATTTAGCAAAAAGAACCACACTAAAGGACCTGATAAGTGAAAAAATAAGGTTGGTGTTGTATTTTCAACGTTTCAACGTTTCGGCACCATAACTTGGGCCGTCTTCACTTCCTGAAGACAGCCCAAGTGAAACGTTAAAACGTTATTTTTTCACTTTTTGATATATATATATATATAGGCCTTCCTGATAACAGGTCTTTCCATAATTTGGATCTTTATACCTTATGTCTACAAGAAAATTATGTAAACATTAAATAAACCCAACGGACTGGTTCTGATTCCAAAAAGGGTTACTTATATCTTAGTTCAGATCAAGTACAATCTGCTGTTTTTTTATTACAGAGAAAAAGAAAATCATTTTTAAAAGAGAAAAAGAAAATCATTTTAAAAAATCTGGATTATTTGGATAAAATGGAGTCTATGTGAAATGGCAGATAATAGATCCCATACCTGTACAAAGTTCTCTAGAAAAATAAAAGAGCCATTGTGTGTTTACTATTAACAAACGTCAAAACAATAAGAGGATATCTTGCAGCAGAACAGAATGTAATTTTCAAAGCATACATAGAGGTAAAGCGCCATGAAACTTTATTGTGACAATTTGCAGCAGAAGGCCACCAGGGCATGTTTTTGTTTCTTCCCTAACGGGATCTCAGCTGAATGCCAGCATTCCTACACAGAATAACCAAGAGCAATGAAATATGCATTGTGCTTCCTATATTTTTATCTAATGTCTCTATATATCTTGAACTAGTGGCAACGGAGGATGTTATTGTATTATTTTATCATTAGTAGTACTTACATTTAGTATTTAATTGCTTCTATATTTCTGTGTGCTTAAAGACAGATATATACATACAAATATATGATGCAATATTTATTTTATAGCAGTTATGGGATCCTTTATCCCGAAACCTGTTATCTGAAAAGCTCTGAATTATAGGAAGGCCATCTGCCATGAAGCCCATTTTAATCAAAATTCTACATTTTTAAAAATTATTTCCTTTTTCCTTGTAATAATAAAACAGTTCCTTGTACTTTCTGGTAACTAAGTTGTATAAATATATATTGGTGGCAAAACCATTCTTTTGGGTTTATTTAATGCTTAAATGATTTGTAGTTGACTTAAGTTATGGTGATCCAAATTACGAAAAGACCATTTATCTGGAAAACCCTTGGTTCCAAGCATTCTGGACAACAGAGCCCATACCTGTATTATAATTTAATTTAACATTACATTATTATGTTTTTTTTTTTTAAATAAAATCTCAAAATGGGTAGTTTACCTTAAAATGTACTTTTATTATGGTATAAGATAAAGTCAAATTGTTGGAATAAACAGCTTCAAAGCAGTATTTTCAAACTGCATGTGTTTTATTAGCAGTGCAACACACAATTTATTATGGTACAGGTATGGGCTCTGTTATCAGGAAACCCATTATTCAGAAAGTTCAACATTATGGAAAGGCCGTCTCCCATAGACTCTATTATAATAAATGAATCCAAATTTGCAAAACAATTTCCTTTTTCTATGTAATAATAAAACAGTACCTTGTACTTGATCAAAACTTAGATATAATTAACCCTTTAACCGCCAAGCACGTACGGCGTACGTGCTGGCGGTTCAGGGCTCAGGCTGCCAAGAACGTACCATGTACATTCTCCTGCAGCTGAGCCCTACTCTCTGCATCGGCGGCTTTTGCCGCCTCCGCAGAGAGTCAGAAGGGTTGACAGCCCCCTGGGCAACAAGGCTGGGGGGCTGTCGAGTCGGATCTGCGACACGATTGTCGCAGATCCGACTTCAAAGTCGCAAATGCGCTGGAAATAGCGCTGCTGCGTCATACTCACCTCTTCCTTCCTGCACAGCCGCCCACACACTTCCTGCTGCGCAGTAACTCTGCAGACACGCTGTTCTGGCTGCCTCCATCTGTTCCAGCGATCCTCCTGCTACAAAAACGGTAAATGCACGTTTTTTTACCCACTTACCTGCACTTACACATACCTACAGTACATTTATACACTTACACAAACATTTTAGTAAAAATTTGTATTTTTTATTTTTTTTATTTTAGCACACTTGGTCAATTTTGTACACTTATTTACACTTAATTACATGTATTTCCGGCAACTTTTATTAGTGCACAAATATGTATACACAAAAACTCACAAACAGTTTTTTTTTTGTTTTTTTTTACTTATTCATTGTACCGTTTGTTTTGCCTAAAAACATGTTATTTTGACAGCGTGACTATTGGATAATCGATTTCGGCCACTAATTACGCTGTCGGATCAATTATTTTGTTATTTCATTGATTTACGCTATTTTTGTGGTTTTATTGCAATTTTATCCCTGCATTATTGTTCCTTATGAATCTTTAGTATTGTTTTGCTGTTAGGTGCTTTGGTATAGAAAGATTTATTTTACTTAGTTTGATTCGCCAGAATATATGCTTTCCAAAAATATATAGTTTTCTGTGGGTCTTTTTACATTTTGTGGGTCATACGGCACATAACGCACAGTTGGGTCTCTCTTTTCTGCAGCTTTGTTGGCTAGCGTGAAAATTTATATGCATGTTTTTCATTTGGGGTCTGTACACGCCACATACTTTGGTAAATCTTTGCATATTGGGCATCAAACTATTCAGTAGACCTCTGACGTCCATATTTAGGGTGATTTTTTTTTATACTTAAAACATTGTGTGCGATAAATGCGGCAAACTGCAACAATTTAGGCGATTTTCAGAAATGTTCTAAAAACCTCTACGTTTAGAAAAGCTTTGCAGTTTGGTAGTTTGGTGTAGAAAGACGTCTTTATCTTTGGTGGATTCGTCAGAATGTGTACTTTCCAAAAACATATGGTTTTGGGGGATCTTTGCTGTTAGGAGGGTCTTGAGGCACATAATATGAAGTCAAGGGTCTATGTTCACAGAATGCGTCAATATTTATGGTGTTTTACAATTGTTTGCAAAAAATTGGGTGAGATAAATGCGTCCAATTGCAATATTTTTAGGCAATTTCAAAAATGTAAAAACTGTTGCTTTTATCGCCAAATTTAGGAAAGGCTTGCGACTTGGTACTTTGGAGTACAAAGACATGCATACCCAATTTGGATTCGCGGGAATGTCTACTTTCTGAAAATATATGGTTTTCTGGGGTGAATGTGCACTTTTCTACCTTTGCTCCCCTCCAAAACTATGTATATGTGTTGATTTTGCAGTACCTGAAATGATGCCACATGCTTGGGTACACCTATACATTTTGGGCATCAAACTGTTCAGAGGACCCTAGGCTTTCATATTTGGGGTGATTTATCTTGATACCTAAAAGTATGTGGGAAATACGATGCTGCATGGTGGAAATTTTGAGGTGATTTTTGGAATTATCACCAAAATCACCAAATTTAGGAATGGTTTGCGGCTTGGTACTTTGGAATAGAAAGACATGCATACCCAATTTGGATTCGTGAGAATGTGTACTTTCCGAAAATATATGGTTTTCTTGGGTGAACTTACTTTTTTGTACTTTTGCCCCCCCCCCCAAAATGATGTAAATGTGTTGATTTTGCAGTACCTGAAATGACAGACTATATGGGGGTCTTCCTTTTGGGGCCCCTGTATGCCACGTGCTTGGGTACACCTATACATATTGGGCATCAAACTGTTCAGAGGACCCTAGGCTTTCATATTTGGGGTGATTTATCTTGATACCTAAAAGTATGTGGGGAAATACGATGCTGCAGGGTAGAAATTTTGAAGTGATTTTTGGAAATGTCACCAAATCACCAAATTTAGGAATGGTTTGCGGCTTGGTACTTTGGCGTAGAAAGACATGCATACCCAATTTGGATTCGTGGGAATGTGTACTTTCCGAAAATATATGGTTTTCTTGGGTGAACTTACTTTTTTCTACTTTTGCCCCCCCCCCCAAACGATGTAAATGTGTTGATTTTGCAGTACCTGAAATGACAGACTATATGGGGGTCTTCTTTTGGGGCCCTTGTATGCCACGTGCTTGGGTACACCTATACATATTGGGCATCAAACTGTTCAGAGGACCCTAAGCTTTCATATTTGGGGTGATTTATCTTGATACCTAAAAGTATGTGGGGAAATACGATGCTGCAGGGTAGAAATTTTGAAGTGATTTTTGGAAATGTCACCAAATCACCAAATTTAGGAATGGTTTGCGGCTTGGTACTTTGGCGTAGAAAGACATGCATACCCAATTTGGATTCGTGGGAATGTGTACTTTCCGAAAATATATGGTTTTCTGGGGTGAACGTACTTTTTTCTATCTTTGCCGCCCCCAAATCTATGTAAATGTGTTGATTTTGCAGTATCTGAAATGACAGACCATATGGGGTCTTCCTTTTGGGGCCCCTATATGCCACGTGCTTGGGTACACCTATATATATATTGGGCATCAAACTGTTCAGAGGACCCTAGGCTTTCATATTTGGGGTGATTTCTCTTGATACCTAAAAGTATGTGGGTAATACGATGCTGCAGGGTAGACATTTTTAGGTGATTTTTGGAAATGTCACCAAAATCACCAAATTTAGGAATGGTTTGCGGCTTGGTACTTTGGAGTACAAAGACATGCATACCCAATTTAGATTCGTGGCAATGTGTACTTTCCGAAAATATATGGTTTTCTGGGGTGAACTTACTTTTTTCTACATTTGCGCCCCTCAAAACAATGTAAATGTGTTGATTTTGAAGTATCTGAAATGACAGACCATATGGGGGTCTTCCTTTTCAGGCCCCTATATGCCACTTGCTTGGGTACACCTATACATATTGGGCATCAAACTGTTCAGAGGACCCTAGGCTTTCATATTTGGGGTGATTTGTCTTGATACCTAAAAATATGTGGGTAATACGATGCTGCAGGGTAGAAATTTTTAGGTGATTTTTGGAAATGTCGCCAAAATCACCAAATCTAGGAATGGTTTGCCGCTAGGTACTTTGGTGTAAAAAGACATGCATACCCAATTTGGATTCAGAGGAATGTGTACTTTCCGAAAATATATGGTTTTCTGGGGTGAATGTCCTTTTTTCTACCTTTGCCGCCCCCCAAAACTATGTAAATGTGTTGATTTTGCAGTATCTGAAATGACAGAACAAATGGGGGGTCTTCCTTTTGGGGCCCCCTATGCCACGTGCTTGGGTATACCTATACATATTGGGCATCAAACTGTTCAGTGGACCCCAGGATTTCATATTTGGGGTGTTTTACATTGATACCTAATGATGTGTGGGTGATATGTTGCTGTAGAGTTGAAGCTTTGAGGTCATTTTTCAAAAAATTTACCAATTTCTATAAAACATTATAACTTTAGGAAACAATTGCAACTTGGTAGTTTGGAGTACAAAGATATTTTTACCCATTTTTGGTTCACCAGAATCTGTTCTTTCTAGTAATGGGTAGTTTTCTAGGGTAGACCTACTGTTAGCGGAATGTTTGGCCTTGAAATCAGAAGTATGCCATTTGGGGAGCGCTGCTTTGGAAATTTGGTTGTGTACTGCTTGTAGATTTTGAGCTATACAAGTGAGAAATCTCCATAAAACTATATATATTTGGTATTGCCGCGTTCAGGAGACATAGACCTTTCTAAATTGTCTGTGTTCTCGTACATAAAATAAATGATGTTTCTGATATATGTGATTGTTCTTCGTGAAACATGATTTTTTCCATTTTATTAGATACTTAGAAGCCTATATTTTTTTACAGAAGTAGAATTACACCAAAATTCTTGCATATTGTGAAAGTTCAGGTTGTCCTGAAAAAAACAATATATTGTTTTCCTGGGTAAACTAAAAGACCACCCCAGGAAAGGCCCTTAAAATGAAACAGTGCAAAATATCTAAAAACTGCTTGACAGTAGATGTTCGCATCTAGGACAAAACGGCTGGCAGGGAAAGGGTTAATCCTTATTGGAAGCAAAACCAACCAATTGGGTTTATTTAATGTTTATGTGATTTTCTAGTACACTTAAAAAGATTCATTATCTGGAAAACCCCATGTCCCGAACATTCTTGATAACAGGTCCCATACCGGTATTTACTGCAAAATTCTCAACAACAAAAATTGCAGTTAGTATTCAGTTTTTATCTTTGAATGTTTGCATTGTTTTTTGATATTTCAATGTTATTGTTTTTTTTTTTTGCTTAGCCTTGGACTTTCAACTGTTGGTTGCTAGGGATTAATGAACCCAGCAACCAGGTTTCCAAAGTACAGTGGAAAACCCAAGTTTGTATGTCCTCTCCGTGCTGGTGTGGGTTTTCTCCCACACTCCCAAAATATGCAGGCATGTTAATTGCCTCCTAATAAAGTTTATCATAGTGTATATGTGACAGGGTCCTTAGATTGTAAGCTCCACTGGGGCAGGGACTGATGTGCATGATCTGCAATTTCTGTAATGCACTGTAGAAATGTAGGCGCTATGCAGGTATGGGATCCGTTATTCATAAAGCTCAGAATTACAGAAAGGCTGTCTCCCATAGACATTTTCATCCAAATAATCCAAATTTTTAAAATGATTTCCTTTTTCACTGTAATAATAAAACAGTACCTTGTATTTGATCCCAACTAAGATATAACGAATCCTTATTGGAAATCCAGCCTATTGGGTTAATTTCATATTTACCTGATTTTCTGGTAGACTGTAGCTACGAAGATCCAAATTAAGGAAAGATCCGTTATCCAGAAAACCCCAGGTCCAAAGCATTCTGGATAACAGGTCCCATACCTGTGTATATAATGTATAAAAACAACAAATTCTGCATTAAATACATTTTGTTTAGATAAACCACCTACTTGAATCAGTTTACAGTCGTTCTACCTAGAGAAAATTCAGGCAATTTATACAGGTATGGGATCTATTAACCGGAAGCCCATTATCCAGAATGCTCCAGATTACGGAAAGGACATCTCCCACATACTCAATTTTATTCAAATAATTAAAATTTTGTAAAATATATTTCTTTTTTCTCTCTAATAATAAAACAGTACCTTGTACTTGATCCAAACTAAGATATAATTAATCCTTATTGGAATCAAAACCAGCCTATTGGGTTTATTTAATGTTTAAATGATTTTTTAGTTGACTTAAGTTAGGCTAAGGCCACACTAGGCGATAGCGCCGCGATTTGACTCGCGGCGACTTTTCGCCGCGACTTTTAAGCCGCAATCGCTGGGGAAACTTTTGCGCTGGCGTCTATGGGGAATCGCGAAAAATCGCCAGCGTAAAAACACACGCGGCGATCTTTTCTCTACTGTCGCTCGAAATTGCCTCGCTAGGCGATTTCGAGCGACAATAGAAAAAAGATCGCCGCGTGTGTTTTTACGCTGGCGATTTTTCGCGATTCCCCATAGACGCCAGCGCAAAAGTTTCCCCAGCGATTGCGGCTTAAAAGTCGCCGCGAGTCAAATCGCGGCGCTATCGCCTAGTGTGGCCTTAGCCTTATGAAGACCCAGATTATGGAAAGGTACATTATTTGGAAAACCCCAGGTACTGAGCATTCTGGATAACAGGTCCCATACCTGTATTATCTGCCCAACGGAGAAGCCCCTGTTAAATACAGTTGATAATTGCCTAGGCTATCCAGCGTTTAACTTGCAAAGGAAGTCAGTGATAAAATGGAGTCTGGCCAAAGTTGTTGTTATAGTTCATTACGGAGTTTTGTAACTGAGAACACCGTTACCCAATATAGCCACGGCTTTTAGAAAATGGCAGTAGCATATGATACATTGACAAAAGATAGCTTGAATTCATTTAAAACGGAGAAGCAGAATTGTCTCAAAAAACTCTGAGAGAACTAAAATTAGAATTACAATTAATTTAAGAAATATCTCAACATGTAAAAATGCAGATAAGAATTTTAACTAAATATATTTTACTTACTTATGTGGTTGCTCTTCTTCTTCTGTATTTTAAACTGTTTGTCAGCCTGAAGGTGTCTGTTATCACTTATAAAATGAAACTCCCAAACAGTGAACCTTGAATACAATATATTTTAACTGTGGTTCTCCCAACCTGCAAAAAAACCAAGATAGGTTTTTGATTTACAGCATGGAGGGGATTCTGCAGTGCACTTTGGGTTCTTTTAATTGTGAGTCAGTGTCTGCAGCTTGGATCCTTTCTTATAACAAAAGAGTAAAACAATTGTAGGGATAGAAAAAATTAAAGCAGTCAAGATTAAAATGAAAAAGATAATTTCTTGTGTGTCTTAAAGGAGAACTAAATCCTAAAAATGAATATGGCTAAAAATTCCATAGTTTAAATACTGAACTTATTGCACCAGCCTAAAGTTTCAGCCTCTCAATAGCAGCAATGATCCAGGACTTTAAACTTGTCACATGACGGGGGGTCACCATCTTAGTGGCCTCTGAGCAGCTGTTGAGAAGCTAATCTTAGGGGTCATCACAAATTATCCAGCAGAAAATGAGGTTTGTCTGTGATGCTACAAAGCTGATGATTCAATTTTCATGTTAATTGCACTGATTTCTGTGCTGCCATCTAGTAATTATCTGTATTAATTACAAATCAGTCTTAGACATTTATATTCTATGTGTACTGTATATTGTGAGTGGGTCCCCTGCACAACAGTAGAACCAGAGACCAACTTGGAAACATGACTGATGCTCTTTGATAGAGACTTCGCTCAAGCTTTTGAGGTCCACAACTCAATAAGTTCTTGTTCAGAACTCAATAAGTTCTTGTTTCACAGCACTATCCAATTTAATTTGTAACATGACCATAACCGTAACCAGCTGTTTACTGCCAGAAGGACTGATAAATATGTATTGTGTATGGATTGATAATCTGAATCTATTTTGTGGAATCCCATTGTCCACATAGCACCGAAGAATATTGTATATATATATATATATATGTAGATGTTACTGTACACCATAGTTATACTGTGAATACACAGTACTGTCTAGAGTGCTTAAAAGTGAAATTGAAAGTTACTGTTGTGTAATGGCTGCAGACGTCTGCTAATAAAGCACTGTTATGCTCTACTCATCCTTGGCTACCCAAAACATAACAATTGGACGAGATGGCTCTTCTACCTCTGCAGCAGCCTGCACCTTTTCTTCCAAACCCTGGTGAGCCTAGCATACCTTTTACTGCTTGGATCCTTATGTTTGAAAATTACATTATTGCTGCTGACCATGGGGAGATTTCTTCTGCTAAAAAGTGTGCTTTACTTATTTACTGCCTGGGAGCAGAGGGACAGCGTATATTCTATCCATTACCATTACCTGATGATACTTATGAAACTGCACTTACTGCTATAAAGAACTTTTAGTGGAAAAAACCCTCGCCTCGCATTAGAGAGAGACTGCTCCTAGAGCAGGATTTAACCCTTGCAAAGGCTATTACAGTTGCTAGCCACATTGAAACAGCAGTGGCAGAGGCTAAAACTCTCAGTCAGGGAACTGCTGGGAATGTACAGATCGTGAACACTGTGGCCTAATAATGCACAGTCATAGGCACAATACAGTGCTCAGGAAAGGGATTCACCTACACTGCAAAACCATGCAGCAAATACAAATAGAAAATACTGCTTTCGCTGTGGTTTAACACAACACACTGCAAATCGTGTTAAATGTCCTGCAAAAGCTTTACAGTGTCGCAAATGCAAAAAGGTAGGACATTTTGCTAAGATCTGCTGTAGTTCTGCTAAAGATGTTCATGAAGTCACTACTACAAATGTCACAGTATTAAGTGTGGATAAAGCTGGTACATTTATTCCAGACAAGTTTATATGCACTGTCAGTGTCAGTACTGCTTCTGCTGACAAGGGGCACTCCATTACACCGGGAGGAGGATGAAGGACGATGCCTGTCAGTGAATAGCCAGGGAGGAGAAATCGATCTCTGCTGTATGGATGGTCGCCTTTTTGCCGTTTCTGAAGAGGACAGGAAGTGGACATTCTGTAAGTTATTTCTTAATAAAGGCTTTGCTATTTAAAAGTTTCATTTGTCTTGGTGTTTATTTTTTGTTGTGCACGAATTTTTAAATATTTTTTTTTGATGTTACTGGTCCTTTAAAGCATCCAATCCCTGTGCTTGGTTGCTTGCCAGTGACTGTACAATTTGAATCAAATACTGCAAAATGTGACTTTTACATTGTGAATAAGGGTACTGTTATATTTGGAAGGGATCTGTTTGTTGCATTAAACCTACAATTAGTTAATGGTCTCATTACTACGGCACCGGTGCCTGCAGTGCTGGGCCACGCTGGGCAGGCGCCCTAGGCAGGCCGGGCAGTCGCGGCGCCTGTTTGGTGTGCGCATGCGTGAATTTACACTCGCGTGCGCATGCACAAATTTCCGCTTGCGTGCGCATGTGCGCATTTGTACTATAGTGCGCATGCGTGAAGTTCACGCTTATGCGCAGAAGCGCAAAAAAACGTGAAGAAACGGGCAGAGAAGGGAACCGGACTTGGGGTAGGATTGGATAAAAAAAAACAAAAACATCAATTTGAGAGTAGTATTAAGTGAAAGCAGGTCCCCATGCATGAATTACTGATGAACCACCCAACGTCACAAAGCCACCAGTTAGTTCAAATTAGTGTATGACTTCTGCTTAAAGGAGAAGGAAAGGCTTTGTGCACTTGGGAGTGCCAAATGTTATGAACCCCCAAGTGATTGTATTTACTTACCTGAAATCCCGGGTCGGTGCTCCTATCAGCAGAAAACTGCACCAGCCCAGGGTTATACCAGTGAGCACCATGGAGTGATCCTCTTCCATCTGCCTCTTACTTCATGCTGCTGCGCATGCGCGGTAGAAACAAAAGCCAAACTATTTTGTTCAACTGCGCATGCGTCTGCCCGAGAAATTTGAAGAAAGAAGAAGCAGGAAGAGGATCGCTCCGTGGTGCTCACTGGTATAACCCCGGGCCAGTGCACTTTTCTCCTGACAGGATAGTCCCTGGGTTTCAAGTACATTGGGGGTGCCTAACATTTGGCATCCCCAAGTGCACAAAGCCTTTCCTTCTCCTTTAAGCTTAGCTAAAATTAAGTCTCTAATATGATGCACATAAGAGTATTCCTGAGCAGCGCTGGAGTGGGATTTCCCCTTGTAACAGTGGCGTTTATTTAGCCAGCGTGTTCACGCCTGGCGTTTTTGCGCAGGCGCAAGAACGGGGCTGACGTCATCGCGCAGCGCGCATGCGCGCATGTACTCAGGAACGGCTTTATAAGGCAGCGCCTCCCACTGAGCTTCCTCTTGGCGCCCATAGCAGCTACAGGCACAACTTCTGAGATGGAGGATGCACTCCTACAGCAGATCCAGGCTAGGATGGCACAAGAGGGTACAGAGTGGTTGCAGAACCTCCTCTACACTGAAAAAGATAAGGCAGCAGGAAGATCAGGGAGAGAATGGGTAAGAGGCACCAGGGCTCGCCCTGTTCGCCGTTCTCGCCCGCCCACTAGATTAAGCCCCAGTCCCCCTACAGCTTGTAAGAGAGCTCAGCCAGCCATAGTACCGGTTGTAACTTCTACACCGGCAGTAACAGCCCCACAGTTACAGGTGACTGCACAAGTTCATGCATCTGCAGAACCAACCTTAGCTGGGTTGCAGTCACGTTTATATTCCCCAGGTCATGTTAGTTGTGGTCAGGGGCATATACAAAGTCGTTCCCCATCGCCTTCCATGATTCCCCCCTCCCGCCGGCCATGTGGTGGCATACCAACTGGGGTTCGCACGGTGATGGGGGGCCCAGGGGCTAATTTAGTTGAGGAGCTTCATGATTCCATGGCATACAGCTCTGAGGAAAGAGAGCTGCCCAATTTTGATACGGCACCATCACAGGCCATTCGGCCTCAGCCTGTACACACACCTGTGATTCATCAATCTCCTCCGCCCCTATTCAACCCTCCTCCCTAATACCATCCCGGCTTCCGGCCTCACTCCCTGCACATAGGGTTTCAAGCCAGTACAGGCTAGACAGGCGGGGGTCACATGGGATGGGAGGGTCGGTAGCGGTTAGGGATCTTGCATCACAAGGTTCTGGCGGGTGTAAACGTCATTGTAGCGCTGATAGGTCCCCAGATAGGTTTTTGGACAATAGGGGAGCCTCCAGGCATAGGCGCTACGGTCCGGGGTACAGTGACCACAGCTCATCCGCCTCCCGCGCACGAGACACCTCTTCCTGAGAGAGAGACTCTGTTCGCCTTAAAAGGAAGGCAGCTACTACAGTTCCTGCACAACAGACAGCGACGGCTACTCTACCGGTTCCCAACCCATTGTTACAGGCTGGAAGTGATGGCATTTTGCCGAGCAGCGTACAACAGCATACAGGTGAGCATGCTTGTTTGGGTGCTTGGGATCAGCTGAGAGGTAATTCGGAAGTCCTTAATGCTTTACGGTCTATTATGGGTAATTTACTAGGAACTTCTTCGGCAGCGTCCCAACCCTCTTTAGCTTGTCCTTTAAAAGACTCCTATTTTTGTGGTGTTACACCATTAGGGTGCCATATCTCCACTGATATCAGGGAAAAAATTTGGCGCAATGAATATATTGACATATGGTCTTTAATTTCACCGGATCAGCCCACAGTTGACCGGGAGAGGCGTTTTGAAAAGCCTGACGACAAAAAAGTAAAAGTAGCAAAGACTTTTGGAAATTGGCTACAAGCCTTTTCGGTGCTGGCCTGTGTAGTGGGCCAGAAATTTCCCAATAAATGTTCTGAGCTTTTCGTGTACTTGGATTTAATCTATGGGGCCTACAAGACACATGGGGGCGCTGCGTGGTGGAGATATGACGAGGAGTTCAGGAGGCGGTTAGCGCTTAAACCGGATCTGGGTTGGGATAGCAAGGCGACTGATGTTTGGCTTCGATTAATGACCTCACAGAGGTCACAACCCTTTCAATATCCCACTGCACAACATACCCTTGGGGCACCCAGTGCAGCGGCCACTAGACGCCCCGGTTCCTGCTGGTTGTTTAATGAGGGACACTGCAGGTTCTACAGCCTGTGTAAGTTCAAACACGAGTGTTCCACTTGCGGAGGAGCCCATTCGGCACTCCGATGCTTTAAGAAATTCAAACCTACTACCCGTATTGGCACCAGTAAGCCAGAGGACCCCGGTGAGCGTACGAAGGATGCCCCCGTGGTTAGACAGTTATCCCAAGAAGCAGGAAGCCGCCCTACTTAGAGTTGGCTTTACCTATGGGTTTTTCATCCCTTTTCAGTACTCGCCCTTTCCTACATTTGCTGAAAACTTGAAAAGTGCCGTTGACAACCCGGGGGTAGTTGCGCTAAAACTAGCTAAAGAAGTCCAGCTTGGCAGGGTAGCTGGCCCTTTTGACTATTTGCCTTTTCCCAATTTGCGGATGTCCCCTTTGGGCGTTGTACCCAAGAAGGAACCTGGAAAATTCCGGTTGATACACCACCTGTCTTACCCAAAGGGTACATCTGTGAATGATGGGATTAGCAAAGCGGCGGCAGCAGTGTCGTATATTTCCTTTGATAGGTCTCCTTGGTTAGGGCAGCCGGCTCAGGGGCGCTCCTTGCTAAGTCGGACATAGAATCAGCTTTCCGGCTCCTCCCGGTCCACAATGATTGCTTTCATTTGCTGGGGTGTCATTTCAACAATGCTATTTACTATGATATGTGCCTACCTATGGGCTGCGCAATCTCCTGCAGGTACTTTGAGGTTTTCAGCTCATTTTTGGAATGGGTAGTACGTACTGAAACGGGGTTTAATTACACGCTGCACTACCTTGACGATTTCCTTTTTGTGGGGCCCGTTCTTCCAAGGTGTGTGGTTCGTTGTTGAACGCATTCCACTTTTTCATGCAGAAATTTGGGGTACCAGTGGCACTGGATAAAACCGAAGGCCCCACTACGGTTCTTTCTTTTTTGGGTATAGAAATAGACTCCAATTTGATGGTTTTTAGGTTGCCACAAGACAAATTGCAATAATTGAAGGACGCCATCACGGTGGCTCGACTCTGCAAAAAGGTGACACTTCAACAAATGCAATCATTATTAGGGCTATTGGTTTTTGCCTGCCGCATTATGCCTATGGGCAGAGTGTTTTGCCGAAGGCTGTCTCTGGCCACTCGTGGTGTTGAAAAACCCTATCACCACATTCGCATTACTAAACAATTGCGAGAGGACTTCAGTGTATGGCACTCTTTCCTAGGCATCTACAACGGCCATACTTGCTTATTGGGTGAGGTCCAAAACAATGAGGTGTCCTTATACACTGATGCGGCTGGTTTGACTGGTTTTGGAGCCGTACTTGGGAATTCCTGGTGTGCGGGTCCTTGGCCAGCCACCTGGCTCGAGCTTGGTCTTTGCAGGAACCTAACTTTATTGAAACTATTCCCCATCGTAGTTGCCCTTGAGCTCTGGGCTCCCGGCCTGGCCAATCGCAAGATTTGTTTTTGGACGGACAATATGAGTGTGGTGCATTGCATTAACGGGTTATCTTCCTCCTCATTTCCTGTTTTGGCGTTGCTGAGACATTTGGTGTATTTGTGCTTAGCCCATAACATTTGGTTTCGTGCTAGGCACGTACCAGGGAAGGTCAACTCCATTGCTGATGCTCTTTCTCGTTTTCAGTGGTCAACGTTTCGACTGCTGGCTCCCGAGGCGGACGAGGAGGGTACGGAATGCCCAGCTTCCCTGTGGCCCCTGGTGGAGACGAATTTATGAGTTTGATACAGGCATCGGTTACGGCAGCGACATGGAAGGGTTACGGTAATGCTTGAACTGAGTGGGTACAGGTGGGGCATGGCAGGTCCTTAGCCAGTGACGCTGACAGGCTGCAACTCACGATAGATTATTTGTTACAAGTGAGGGCAAATGGCTGTTCTGCCACAGTGGCTCAGAGACGTCTGTCGGGGCTTGCTTTTTATTTTAAGTTGACGGGTTGGCATGACGAAACATTTTGTAATTTCGCAGGCGCTTAAAGGGTGGAAGAAGGAAGTAGTTAAAAGGGAGAGCCATCGGCCCGTCTCTTTTGCGTTGCTGCAGCAGGCAGTTAGTTCCCTTTATGAGATTTCCCTGTTTCAAACCGCTTTTAGCTTGGCATTTTTTGGTGCTCTTCGCATCAGCGAACTGGTCCCCATGAGTAAGGTCAAAACAGGTGGCCTCCAGGCGGAAGACGTTATTCTTGGTAACTCCTTCATACGCTTCCGAATCCGTAATTCTAAAACGGACATCTATGGGCAGGGGACTTGGGTGACTCTTTCGGCAATTGATGACGTAGCTTGCCCGGCAAGACTTGCGGCCGCATTTGCGGCGATTCGGAAGCAGGGTGTGTGTTTTTTGTCTCATGAGGACGGTTCCCCACTGACTAGATATCAGTTTGACTCTATTTTTAAGAAATGCTTGACTGCGTTGGGGCTCAACTCCAAGGAGTTTGGGACTCATTCCTTTCGGATAGGGGCTGCCACGGAGGCTAGTGTTCAGGGCATGAGTGAGGATCAATTGAAGAGCATAGGCAGATGATATCAAAATGTTATGCTGATTACATTCGACCGCAGCTTCTTACTAACTGAATTTTCTTTACAGACGGATCATCTCCTGTGGTACTTCTGGTGGGGCACTAATACATCTGTCGAGCGGCGCAGCGTGCGGAGAATCGTCCAGGGGGAAAAAACCTTGGTTTTTCCAGCACACGTGTGATTTGGCGAGGCATCAGTGGCATGCGGTGGCTGCAAGTACTCCCTGAGGTGGTTCGCTTTAGCCGAGCTTATGATGGCCCGCTGGTACTGGTAATTCACGCTGGGGGTAATGATTTGTGCCAAGTTCGGGTAGCTGAGCTAATTTCTCTCATAAAGTCCTATATTGCGGGTTTTCCCCCATTTTTTATGGATTTGGTTATAGTTTGGTCAGAGTTGGTGCCCAGGTTAGCATGGAGGGGTGCCGCAATGTTGCTGCAGTTGATAGATCCCGCACCCTGCTTAATCAAAGAATCTCGCGTAGCCAGGGCTGGGTGGTGGTTAGGCACCGGCAATTGGAAACGGATACCCCCTTGTTGGCTGACGGGGTTCACCTTAATGAGGTCGGTTTAGATATATTTTTGTCGGGCTTGCGCGATGGCGTAGGGAGAGCCATTTCTCTTCTGGGTGGAGGTCAGAGTTCTGTGTAGGATTACACGAACTCCCAGTGGCGGTTATTGATCCTTTGCCTGTATTCGGCCTAGTATAAAAGGAGACACCACATGCCCACTGCACGCAGTGGCCGGCATTCGGGGTAAGATATATAAGGTCATATACTTGACAGTTAACGAGATACATTTTGAAATGGCAAGGATCGGGAATAAATAAATATTTATAAATAAAGCTGTGGCCGACTTTCACCCACTTTTCTGTTTCAGTGTGTTTTATTCATAAATTAGCATCAAAGGGCTTATCCCTAGCTGGGCATAAATGTTAAGTTCCATAGGCTTAAACATCTTCACAGTCTGAGCAGCGCTGAAGCAAGTAGCGAAAGCGCTACTGACTGGGAGTGGGATTTCCCCTTGTAACAGTGGCGTTTATTTAGCCAGCGTGTTCGCGCCTGGCGTTTTTGCACAGGCGCAAGAACGGGGCTGACGTCATCGCGCAGCGCGCATGCGCGCACGTACTCAGGAACGGCCTTATAAGGCAGCGCCTCCCACTGAGCTTCCTCTTGGCGCCCATAGCAGCTACAGGCACAACTTCCCGCCCACCCACCCAGTCATAAATGATTCCTTTGTTGTGTTGTTATGTTTTAAAAAAAAAAATACAAAAAAATAAAGGGGGGATGAGGTCTGAGGTTGTTCATTTTAAAGTATATTTGTTGAATTTCAGTGTTCTTGTCACAGCGTGGCGGTTATTGATCCTTTGCCTGTATTCGGCCTAGTATAAAAGGAGACACCACCTGCCCACTGCACGCAGTGGCCGGCATTCGGATATATAAGGTCATATACTTGACAGTTAACGAGATACATTTTGAAATGGCAAGTATCGGGAATAAATAAATATATATAAATAAAGCTGTGGCCGACTTTCACCCACTATTCTGTTTCAGTGTGTTTTATTCATAAATTAGCATCAAAGGGCTTATCCCTAGCTGGGCATAAAGGTTAAGTTCCATAGGCTTAAACATCTTCACAGTCTGCAGTGTAACTACTTCATAGATGGAGGGTCAATATATATGTCAGCAGGAGTGTGTGTATAGGAGGTGCACAGAGGTGCCTGTAAGTGTAGATATGGGTATTACTTACTAGATTTTGGTGGCAGAGAACCTGCCTGCGGCTCTAAATATAACTATTTATGGAAAAGAGCAGGCTGTGCTCTTTTTTCCAGAAACTATGTTTATTGTGGCATGAGGGGCTTGTCATTAGATTCTCTCTCCATTTTACAGCAGCTATGGAATTACAGCCTGGGTGGGCCAACTGTCTCTTTTTATTTTTTACTTTGGAAATGTTTCATTTTTCTGTTTCATCTGGAGGCTTCCTCCATTGCAGGATGCTAATTAAACCGCTGACATTCTGGAGTGGCCAAAAAAATGTAATTTCTCTGTGCCTATGTTTCACTCATGCAGCTCAGTCTTTTTTTTTTAACAAACCAGTTCCCACAACCTCCCTCCAAACCCAATTTATTGAAACATTTCTGTACAGTTGGGTGCTCAGTGATAGAGCATTGTTCTTTGTGTGCTTCTAAATCCAAATGGCATGTTTTTCTGCATCGCTGACATTTTCTTTTTAAATACATATTGTTAAAAAGCCATTCCCTTTTTGTATGTTTATTTTGTTACTGTATAAGCTTACAGTACCAAATATGCAGCCGTCCATTATGGTATCAGTAACAATTTACCAAAAATCCCCTCAAACCTAAACTACCAACACCAGCAGTTAATTATATATGGGTAACAGTTATTTCTCTACTGGCATTTTTACATCAATCGCAAAACTCCGGTATATACACTATACCGGTTGCCACTGATTATACAGGCATAGTATCTGTTATCCAGAAAGCTTTTAATATGATTTCCTTTTTCTCTATAATAATAAAATAGTACCTTGTACTTGCTCCAAACTCATATATAATTAATCCTTATTGGAGGCAGAACAATCTTGGGGGTCATTTATCAACACTTGTCAAATTTGCCCATGGGCAGTAACCCATGGCAACCAATGAGATCACTGCATACATTGTTCTACTTGCAGATGGCTTTAAAAAGCTAATCACTGATTGGTTGCTATAGGTAACTGTCCATGGGCAAATCTGCCCAGTGTTGATAAATGACCCCCATTGTGTTTAATGTTTAAATTATTTTAACCCTTTCCCTGCCAGCCGTTTTGTCCTAGATGCGAACATCTACTGCCAAGCAGTTTTTAGACATTTTGTACTCTTGCACTTTAAGGGCCTTTCCTGGGGCGGTCTTTTAGTTTACCCAGTAAAGCAATATATTGTTTTTTTCAGGACAACCTGAACTTTAAAAATATGCAAGAATTTTGGTGTAATTCTACTTCTGTAAAAAAAATATAGGCTTCTAAGTGTCTAATAAAATGAAAAAAATCATGTTTCACAAAGAACAATCACATATATCAGAAACATCATTTATTTTATGTACGAGAACACAGTCGATTTGGAAAGGTCTATGTCTCCTGAACACGGCAATACCAAATATATATAGTTTTATGGAGATTTCTCACTTGTATAGATCAAAATCTCTAAGCAGTACACTACCAAATTTCCAAAGCACCGCTCCCCAAACAGCATACTTCTGATTTCAAGGCCAAACATTCCACTAACAGTAGGTTTACCCAAGAAAACTACCCATTATTAGAAAGAACAGATTCTGGTGAATCAAAAATGGGTTAATATATCTTTGTACTCCAAACTAACAAGTTGCAATTGTTTCCTAAAGTTATAATGTTTTATAGAAATTGGTGAATTTTTTGAAAAATTAACTCAAAGCTTCCACTCTACAGCATCATATCTCCCACATATCATTAGGTATCAATGTAAAACACCCCAAATATGAAAGCCTGGGGTCCACTGAACAGTTTGATGCCCAATATGTATCAGTTTACCTAAACATGTGGTATATAGGGGCCCTAAAATATAGACACCCCATTTGATCTATCAGTTCTGTAATTCCAGATACTGCAAAATCAACACATTTGCATCGTTTTGGGGGGGTAAAAGTAGAAAAAAGTAAGTTCACCTCAGAAAACCATA
Source organism: Xenopus laevis (assembly GCF_017654675.1). Lineage (NCBI taxonomy): Eukaryota > Metazoa > Chordata > Amphibia > Anura > Pipidae > Xenopus > Xenopus laevis. Next base: position 41,008,380 of record NC_054386.1, on the reverse strand, counting down.
TATTTTCGGAAAGTACGCATTCCCCCGAATCCAATATGGGTATGCATGTCTTTCTACTCCAAAGCACCAAGCTGCAAAACTTTCCTACGTTTGGCAATTTTAGGGACATTTTCAAAAATCACCTCAAAACGTCCACCATGCAGCATCGTATGTCCCACATACTATTGAGTATCAAAATAAATCACCCCAAATATAAAAGCCTGGGGTCCTTTGAACAGTTTGATGCCCAATATGTATAGGTGTACCCAAGCATGTGGCCTATAGGGGCCCCAAAATGAAGACCCCCCATTTGGTCTGTCATTTCAGGTACTGCAAAATCAACACATTTACATCGTTTTTGGGGGGGCAAAGGTAGAAAAAAGTAAGTTCACCCCAGAAAACCATATGTTTTCGGAAAGTACACATTCCCATGAATCTAAATTGGGTATCCATGTCTTTGTACTCCAAAGCACCAAGCTGCAAACCATTCCTAAATTTGGCAATTTTGGTGACATTTCCAAAAATCACCTCAAATTTTCCACCCTGCAGCATCGTATTTCCCACATACTTTTAGGTATCAAGAGAAATCACCCCAAATATGAAAGCCTAGGGTCCTGTGAACAGTTTGATACACAATATGTATAGGTGTACCCAAGCACGTGGCATATAGGGGCCCCAAAAAGAAGACCCCCATTTGGTCTGTCATTTCAGGTACTGCAAAATCAACACATTTACATCGTTTTGGGGGGGGCAAAGGTAGAAAAAAGTAAGTTCACCCCAGAAAACCATATATTTTCGGAAAGTACACATTCCCCCGAATCCAAATTGGGTATGCATGTCTTTCTGCTCCAAAGCACCAAGCTGCAAAACGTTCCTATGTTTGACAATTTTAGGGACATTTTCAAAAATCACCTCAAAATGTCCACCCTGCAACATCGTATTTCCCACATACTTTTAGGTATCAAGAGAAATAACCCCAAATATGAAAGCCTAGGGTCCTGTGAACAGTTTGATACACAATATGTATAGGTGTACCCAAGCACGTGGCATATAGGGGCCCCCAAAAGGAAGACCCCCATATGGTCTGTCATTTCAGGTACTGCAAAATCAACAGATTTACATCGTTTTGCGGGGGGCAAAGGTAGAAAAAAGTAAGTTCACCCCAGAAAACCATATATTTTTGGAAAGTACACATTCCCCCGAATCCAAATTGGGTATGCATGTCTTTCTGCTCCAAAGCACCAAGCTGCAAAACGTTCCTATGTTTGACAATTTTAGGGACATTTTCAAAAATCACCTCAAAATGTCCACCCTGCAGCATCATATTTCCCACATACTTTTAGGTATCAAGAGAAATCACCCCAAATATGAAAGCCTAGGGTCCTGTGAACAGTTTGATACACAATATGTATAGGTGTACCCAAGCACGTGGCATATAGGGGCCCCAAAAGGAAGACCCCCATATGGTCTGTCATTTCAGGTACTGCAAAATCAACACATTTACATCGTTTTGGGGGGGGGCAAAGGTATAAAAAAGTAAGTTCACCCCAGAAAACCATATATTTTTGGAAAGTACACATTCCCCCGAATCCAAATTGGGTATGCATGTCTTTCTGCTCCAAAGCACCAAGCTGCAAAATGTTCCTATGTTTGACAATTTTAGGGACATTTTCAAAAATCACCTCAAAATGTCCACCCTGCCGCATCGTATGTCCCACATACTTTTAGGTATCAAGAGAAATCACCCCAAATATGAAAGCCTAGGGTCCTGTGAACAGTTTAATACACAATTTGTATAGGTGTACCCAAGCACGTGGCATATAGGGGCCCCAAAATGAAGACCCCATATAGTCTGTCATTTCAGGTGCTGCGAAATCAACACATTTACATTGTTTTGGGGGGGCAAAGGTAGAAAAAAGTACATTCACCTCAGAAAACCATATATTTTCGGAAAGTACACATTCCCACGAATCTAAATTGGGTATGCATGTCTTTCTACTCCAAAGTACCAAGCTGCAAAACGTTCCTAAATTTGGCAATTTTGGTGACATTTCCAAAAATCACCTAAAATTTTCCAACCTGCAGCATCGTATTACCACATACTTTTAGGTATCAATAGAAATCACCCCAAATATGAAAGCCTAGGGTCCTCTGAACATTTTGATGCCCAATATGTATAGGTGTACCCAAGCACGTGGCATATAGGGGCCCCAAAAGGAAGACCCCCATATGGTCTGTCATTTCAGGTACTGCAAAATCAACACATTTACATCGTTCTGGGGGCGGGGCAAAGGTAGAAAAAAGTAAGTTCACCCCAGAATACCATATATTTTCGGAAAGTACACATTCCCACGAATCCAAATTGGGTATGCATGTCTTTGTACTCCAAAGTACCAAGCCGCAAATCATTCCTAAATTTGGTGATATTAGTGACATTTCCAAAAATCACCTCAAAATTTCCACCCTGCAGCATTGTATGTCCCACATACTTTTAGGTATCAAGAGAAATCACCCTAAAAATGAAAGCCTAGGGTCCTCTGAACAGTTTGATGTCCAATATGTATAGGTGTACCTAAGCACGTGGCATATAGGGGCCCCAAAATGAAGACACCCCCCCATATGGTCTGTCATTTCAGGTACTGCATAATCAACACATTCACATCGTTTTGGGGGGGGAAAGGTAGAAAAAAGTAGGTTCACCCCAGAAAACCATCTATTTTCGGAAAGTACACATTCCCACAAATCCAAATTGGGTATGCATGTCTTTCTACTCCAAACTACCAAGCCGCAAACATTCCTAAATTTGGTGATTTTGGTGACATTTCCAAAAATCACCCAAATTTTCCAACCTGCAGCATCGTATTTCCCACATACTTTTAGGTATCAAGAGAAATCACCCCAAATATGAAAGCCTAGGGTCCTCTAAACAGTTTGATGCCCAATATGTATAGGTGTACCCAAGCAAGTGGCATATAGGGGCCCCAAAAGGAAGACCCCCATATGGTCTGTCATTTCAGGTACTGCAAAATAAACACATTTACATTGTTTTGGGGGGGCGCAAAGGTATAAAAAAGTGCAGTCACCCCATAAAACCATATATTTTCGGAAAGTACACATTCCTGCGAATCCAAATTGGGTATGCATGTCTTTGTACACCAAAGTATCAAGCCGCAAACCATTCCTAAATTTGGTGATTTTGGTGACATTTCCAAAAATCACCTCAACATTTTCACCCTGCAGCATTGTATGTCCCACATACTTTTAGGTATCAAGAGAAATCACCCCAAATATGAAAGCTTAGGGTCCTCTGAACAGTTTGATGCCCAATATGTATAGGTGTACCCAAGCACGTAGCATATAGGGGCCCCAAAACGATTACCCCCATATGGTCTGTCATTTCAGGTACTGCAAAATAAACACATTTACATCGTTTTGGGGGGGGGGCAAAGGTAGAAAAAAGTAAGTTCACCCCATAAAACCATATATTTTCGGAAAGTACACATTCCTGCGAATCCAAATCGGGTATGGATGTCTTTGTACTCCAAAGTACCAAGCCGCAAACCATTCCTAAATTTGGTGATTTTGGTGACATTTCCAAAAATCATCTCAAAATTTCCACCCTCTAGCATCGTAGTTCCCACATACTTTTAGGTATCAAGAGAAATCACCCCAAATATGAAAGCCTGGGGTCCTCTGAACAGTTTGATGCCCAATATGTATAGGTGTACCCAAGCACGTGGCATATAGGGCCCCAAAACAAAGACCCCCAAATGGTCTGTCATTTCAGGTACTGCAAAATCAACACATTTACATTGTTTTGGGGGGGCAAAGGTAGAAAAAAGTGCGTTCACCCCATAAAACCATATATTTTTGGAAAGTACATATTCCTGCGAATCTAAATTGGGTATGCATGTCTTTGTACTCCAAAGTACCAAGTCGCAAGCCTTTCCTAAATTTGGCAATAAAAGCAACTGTTTTTACATTTCTGAAAATCGCCTAAAAATATTGCAATTGGCCGCATTTATCTCACCCAATTTATTACATACAATTGTAAAACACCATAAATATTGATGCCAAGGGTCTACTGAACAGTTTGATGCCCAATATGCATAGATATACCAAGGCAGCTGGCATGTGCGGACCCCAAATAAAAATAGTGAATATGAGTTTTCTCCGCTGCCGATTCGCCTTCTGTGAACATAGACCCTTGACTTCATATTATGTGCCTCAAGACCCTCCTTACAGCAATGACCCCCCCAAAACCATATATTTTTGGAAAGTGCACATTCTGCCGATTCCAACAAAGATAACGACGTCTTTCTACACAAAACTACCAAACTGCAAAGCTTTTCCAAACATATAGGTTTTTACAACATTTCTGAAAATCGCCTAAAAATATTGCAGTTTGACGCATTTATCACACACAATGTTTTACGTACAAAGAAAAATCTCGCTAAATATGGACGTCAGAGGTCTAATAAATAGTTTGATGCCCAATATGCATAGATTTACCAAAGTATGTGTTGTGTATGGACCCCAAATGAAAAACGTGCCTATGAAATTTCACGCTAGCCAACTAAGCTGCAGAAAAGAGAACCCTAACTGTACGTTATGTGCCATAAGACCCCCAAACTGTAAAAAGACCCCCAGAAACCCATATATTTTTGGAAAGCACATATTTTGGCGGACCAAACTAAGTAAAATATCTATCTTTCTATACCAAAGCACCAAACAGCAAAACTATACTAAAGATACATAAGGAACAATAATGCAGGGATAAAATTGCAATAAAACCACAAAAATAGCGTAAATCAATGAAATAACAAAATAATTGTTCTGACAGCGTAATTAGTGGCCGAAATCGATTATCCAATAGTCACGCTGCCAAAATAACAAGTTTTTAGCCAAAAAAAACAAAAGATAACAGTACAATCAATTCGTAAAAAAAAAAAAACACCTGTTTGTGTATACATATTTGTGCACTAATAAAGGTTATCTGAGTGTGCAAATACATGTAAATAAGTGTAAATAACTGTAAATAACTGTAAATAACTGTACAAAAGGGACCAAGTGTGCTAAAATAAAAATAAAAAAATTTAAAAAAAATTCCAATCTTTACTAAAATGTATAAATGTACTGTAAGTATGTGTAGGTGCAGGTAAGTGTGTAAAAAAACGTGCACTTACCGTTTTTGGAGCAGGAGAATCGCTGTCTTCTTTGGAGGAGTCCTGGCAGCGTGTCTGCAGAGTTGCTGCGCAGCAGGAAGTGCGTGGGCGGCTCTGCAGGCAGGAAGAAGGTGAGTTGAGTAGCAGACGCTCCATGCGATGCGTCTGCTACTTTGAAGTCGGATCTGCGACAATCGAGTCGCAGATCCGACTTGACAGCCCCCAGCCTCGTTGCCTAGGGGGCTGTCTTCTCTCCACACTCTCTGCGGAGGTGGCAAAAGCCGCCGAAGCAGAGAGAGAGCTCAGCTGCTAAAGAACATACAATGTACGTTCTTGGCAGCCTGAGCATTTGCCTGCCAGCACGCTTGGCAGGCAAAGGGTTAATAGACTTAAGGTATGGAGATTCAATTTATGGAGAGATCCCTTATCCTTATCTGCAGAAAAATGTCACAAGCATTCTGGATAACAGGTCAACAATGCAACTGCAGTGATTGCTTTGTGCCGCAGTGACATTTCATTGCTATAAATGAAGTGGTATCAGTAGTGCTGATTACACAAATGTGTAATTTGGAATTCAAATCACCATGTTTTTACCCATGCAGTATTTCACTTAATTCCGACATAATAATTACTTGGAGTTGCACCCACTGCGCCACAGAGACAGGTTGGATGCTGTCATGCTCTCCCCCCCTCCCTGTAGCATGGTGTGTTTGCTGTCGCAGTTGGCGGAGGGTACCTTTACAAGGACCCCCAGGGGGAGTTAAAATGGGGTATTTTACAGCGATTGTATGTAGCCTGGTAGGCCTGGGTCCTCATGGGATGTAGCCTGGTTTAGGGCCCGGGAAAATGGAGGAGGAACCAATCTTACCAGTTGAGGCTCAGCACCCCCACGCCACCCGCTGGGGGGGGGTGATATAAAGGGGGGGCAAAATGGTTTGTTATACAAACTGCTTGTTGAGTTAAATATGTTATACATGTTAAGTATGGTATTTCTTTGTTAAATAAACAATTGCGGCCATCTCTTTCCAAACCAGTGGTGTGTGTGTATCATTGGGCAGGAGATATGGGGTTTCGCTCAGAGGGGACGGTACAGACTCGACGCTGCACCTGTCATGGCTTCTGACTTCCAGCTTATGGTTTTATCGCTGCGCGCCTGCTCGTCCCTCCCCTTCTATGACATCATCAGCGGGGCAGGTTGGCACGGGTCTATAAAAGGAACCCGGAAGTCTTGCCCTGGTGGAGGGAGGCGGGTGCGGGTTGGGTACGGGTCAGGTAAAACCCGATCCGCACATCACTAGTTCACACATGTAAAAAGGAAAAACTGCAGCACCTCTTGTTTGCAAAATGTGAAAAATTTATTGCAATTGGTCAGTAACAGGCAACGTTTCGGGCCTTGTCTTGCCCTTTCTCAAGCCTGCCTGATAGTGTGTGATACAAACATTTATCCCCCACACTGGGGGAGTGCACAATATCAGGTGGGGTGGTTGAAGCACACACAACTGTATACTTAGTTCACACATGTAACACCTCTATTGTTCACACCTGCAATATGCTCCCTGTGTGTGTCATACTCTGCCTGCCCTATGCTATCTGTGTATGCCATATTCTGCCTGCCCTATACGCCCTGTGTATGCCATATCCTGCTTGCCCTATGCTCCCTCTGTGTGCCATTATGCATTTGTCATTACTGAAATTTTAATTGGCGAAAAACAGTAGGTGACACTCAAATAATTGTCTGAGGCCATTTTTTTTCCTGCAACAAGAGGTTTTATAGTAGATATATTTACGATGAGTGAACATGAACTTGTTTTAGAAAACGAAAACTGTTGCAGTTTCCCAGTGTCGGGGAAAGTGTTAACTCGAAACTTGTGCCTATTGTGTAGATGTAGGATGGGCCGTCTTATTGTAGTGTTTGTGCCCATGATCTGTGGGTCATGTCTCTAAACTACATGTGCATGCTAATGCGTTCGTGCTGCACTCCGCTTAATGCAGTTTTTGAGTTGTGGAATTCCATCCCCCATAAAAGCAGAGATTAGTAACCTGCTTTGTTTGTTTGTGACAGAACATTTTCCATACAAAAAAGTCTTAATTTGGAAGTTTTGCGGTGAAGGACGCACGAATAGAGAATCAGGGTGCTTGTGATCACAGATATGATTATCGTTTTCTAAATACGTTGTCACAACATAAAAGACAACATCTAGGGGGCTATAGAACACATTTTTTTTTTATTAATCAATAAAATGACAGGTGGTATTCAAAATATATGGCCAGGCGCGTACCTTCTCTGCTTTCTACCCCTAGTCCAGTCCCCTCTCTCCACTCTCATAGTGGCTGTTCCTGACTGAGAGGGAGTGTGCACATGTGTATTAGTGCGCACCTATCCATGGACACACCTATTCACATGCATGCTGGCTAGGTTGGCTAGGGCTCCTGGCTGGCCTGGCCCAGTGCTGAAACCAGGTACTGGAGGTGCAATCAGCTATGGAAAACTGCATTAGCTGCATAACAACTTGTTTACCCTTCTGACTTCAGGCTAAATGGAGAGAATCCTAGGAGTAAAAAATTGGAAGTAATAAATGGAGAATAGGCATAATAACATGCAAGTGACTCCCTTCTAGTCTGTCGCTTAAATTGGGGAGGGGGAGCAGGGGATTAAAAATTCAATACTGGAAGTGTGGGGCCTTACTAGCACTCCATAAAGTGGAAGAAGACCGCTTCCTGCCGTGAATCAATGCCCCTTTTAAAACAGCTCAAGACCTTGATGCTGCTGACTGGCATTGCTTGCTACAGCCAAGTTTATCATTCTACAAGGACTCCAAGGTCCCTTTCCATAATGGATTTGCCTAGTGCAGTCCCATTAAGGGTATAAGTGGCTTGGATATTTTTACATCCCAGGTGCATGACTTTACATTTATCAATATTGAATCTCATTTGCCACTTACTGTAACTGCCCAGATTGACAGTTTGTCAAGATCCTGTTGCAAGGATGCCACATCCTGGATGGAATTTATTGGGCTGGATAGGTTTGTGTCATCTGCAAACACTGATACATTACTTACAATACCCTCCCCTAAGTCATTAATGAACAAGTTAAATAAAAGTGGACCCAATATCGAGCCCTGAGGGACCCCACTAAGAACCTTACTCCAAGTAGAGAATGTACCATTAACAACCACCCTCTGTACCCGATCCTGTAGCCAGTTTCCTATCCATGTGCAAACCACTTCATTAAGCCTAACAGACCTTAGTTTACAAAGCAGTCGTTAGTGGGGCACGATATCAAACGCTTTGGCAAATTCCAAATAGATGGCATCTACTGCTCCCCCACTGTCCTTACATCTTACTTACCTTAACCTACTAACCATGGACTGATTTGAATAAGAGACTGGAATATGAATAGAGTCCTGAATAGAAAGATGAGTAATAAAAAGTAGCAATACCAATACATTTGCAGCCACTCAGAATATTTGTTTTTAGATGAGGTCCCCCCATTTGAAAGCTTGAAAGAGTCAGTAGAAAAAGGCAAAACTTTTTTTTTAAAAACTATAGAAACAAGAGCTTGATAAAATAAACCTTTGTGTTTTTTAGCCTAACGTCTTATTCAATAACTGGGTAAAGACAACTGCAGGTTTTTATTTTCCAAATTGAATTTTAATGCTAAACAGTTTGCAAATTAAGCAAGTTGCACTTTTTAATGTAAGAACATTTCAAAAGAGGAAAGAAGAATTAAAAAAAAATTAGATAGGGGCAATAAGGGCCAAATGTTTTTCAATTCTGATTTTTAGATTTAGGGGCTGTATGGTTTTACAGTGGTATATATACCCTGATTTTATGGGGCTCATTTAGTAAAATTTGGATTTTTTTTTATACTGGACCATTTTAAATCAATTTGTATTTTTAGAGGTTTTTGGATTTTTTTAATAGTAATTGTCTGAAAAACTCAGAGGTATATTTGTCCTGACGTTCAAAAAGCCATTCCCAAAAATGTTTTTTTGTCCTCTGCGAATGTTATTTGTACTGCAATTAAGAGGTTAGAAATACTATCCAGATGCATATTTTGCCGTAGTTCTGTCGGTATATAGTCAAAGCATAAAAATAGTTCCCAACAGTGCCAAATAAGAGCGGTGATTGGCTACTTGGTAGAGATGTCGCGAACTGTTCGCCGGCGAACTTGTTCGCGCGAACATCGGGTGTTCGCGCTCGCCGGAAGTTCGCGAACGTCGCGCGACGTTCGCCATTTTTGGCGCTTTTTTTTGCCCTCTCACCCCAGACCAGCAGGTACATGGCAGCCAATCAGGAAGCTCTCCCTGGACCACTCCCCTTCCCTATAAAAACCGAAGCCCTGCAGCGTTTTTTCACTCTGCCTGTGTGTGCTGAAGAGATAGTGTAGGGAGAGAGCTGCTGCCTGTTAGTGATTTCAGGGACAGTTGAAAGTTTGCTGGCTAGTAATCGTTTTGATACTGCTCTGTTATTGGAGGGACAGAAGTCTGCAGGGGTTTGAGGGACATTTAAGCTTAGGTAGCTTTGCTGGCTAGTAATCTACCTTCTACTGCAGTGCTCTGTATGTAGCTGCAGTGGGCAGCTGTCCTGCTTCTGATCTCATCTGCTGACTGCTGCAATAACAGTAGTCCTTGTAAGGACTGCTTTTATTTATTTTTTGTTGTTTTACTACTACTACTACTACTACTATAAGAGCCCAGTGCTATTAGTCTAGCAGTGTTGGGGAGTGGGACTGGTGTGCTAATCTGCTGCTCCTAGTAGTTCAGCAGCACCAACTTTAATTTTTTTTTTTAATATTCATTTTTTTTTTATTTTACTTTTTTTTATTTTACTACCGCTGTAGTAGTGTATAAGTTGACCTTTTAGGCATTATTTGCCCTGTAGGCATTATTTGCACACTGTTTTCTTCAACCCGCCATCTAGCTGTGTGACCTTGTTCACATTCTGTCTAAATATCCATAATATTACCGTCTCCAGAAAAAACACCGGAGTGACTTTTTTCAAGCAGCCATAATATATTTTACGTAATCCGTATCCACCGCTGTAGTAGTGTATACGTTGACCTTGTAGGCATTGTTTGCCCAGTTTTTTTGGCCGCAGCCACTGAAGCACAGAGGCCAGAAAAAATATGCCATATAAATGCTGAAAATAGTCATTTTTTGCCATACGTTTTTTGCATATTTTTTCTGGCAACTGTGCTTCAGTGGCTGCGACCAAAAAAACTGGGCAAACAATGCCTACAAGGTCAACGTATGGCAAAAAATGACTATTTTCAGCATTTATATGGCATATTTTTTCTGGCAACTGTGCTTCAGTGGCTGCAACCAAAAAAACTGGGCAAACAATGTCTACAAGGTCAACGTATGGCGAAAAATTACTATTTTCAGCATTTATATGGCATATTTTTTATGGCAACTGTGCTTCAGTGGCTGCGTCCAAAAAAACTGGGCAAACAATGCCTACAAGGTCAACGTATGGCAGTTGTTTAAAGAGAACAGTAGATTACTAGCCAGCAAAGCTACCTAAGCTAAAATGTCCCTCAAATCCCTGCAGACTTCTGTCCCTCCAATACAGAGCAGTATCAAGCAGATTACTAGCCAGCAAACTTACTATCATCTGTCCCTGAAATCACTAACAGCTCTCCCCCTACACTATCTCTTCCAAGCACACACAGGCAGATTTTTCAGATACATTTTTGCCCTTGATCCCCCTCTGGCATGCCACTGTCCAGGTCGTTGCACCCTTTAAACAACTTTAAAATCATTTTTCTGGCCAGAAATGTCTTTTCTAGATGTTAAAGTTCGCCTTCCCATTGAAGTCTATGGGGTTCGCGAACCGTTCGCGAACCGCTCGCATTTTTGCGCAAGTTCGCGAATATGTTCGCGAACTTTTTTTCCGACGTTCGCTACATCCCTACTACTTGGTAGCCCCTATATAGACTGCCAGCAAACAGGTTGTTTTGCAGTACAACTGGTTTTTATGCAACCAAAACTTGCCTCCATGCCTGGAATTCAAAAATAAGCCTGTGCTTTGAGGCCACTGGGATAATCCAACAAATCCATGTCCCTTAGGGGACCAAATAGTGGATTTGTGTATTTGATGCTTCTAAGCAAATGGTTTCATTTTATTCTGCTTGATTGCACCCAACAAGCTTTCAGACCTTCATTTTAAATCACGAAATGCTGCATTTGTTTTGTTTTACATGCATGAACACATAATAGCATAGAGAAACCTGCACTGAACTCACAAAAATGCCTTTACTTGCAGTATAAAAAGCTAAAAAATATGTGAATATATGAAGAATTAATCGGGTGTAAGGGCCTGCATACCATATTTGTTACATTTGTTTGATTATTCATAATGGGTTGACTTTCTCACTTATAAGTGAAAAAATCAGTATCTTAAAATAATTCTCATATGGTTACTAAAGTTCTTTCAGTTTCTCCCCCCCCCCTTCTATGCTGTACAAGTACTGTATAAATTCTCTCCCTCTCAATTCCACTTCGAGGGACCCTGACATCCACACAACCATCAGGATGTGTCACTGACACTTTGTGTTTGCATTAAAAACAATTGAGACAAATTAGCTGCTTCATGTCCACTTGCCACCATCTTTGTCAGGTCACTATTGATTTAAACCTAAACAAACAAGCTAAATGTGGTATGTACCAGCCAAACGGGTGACGTTCTGATCAATGTGGAAGATGCTTTTCGGACCCTTGGTGTGTGCAGAGAATAAATTACAACCGGAGCAAAATGAATTGTATGCCCTTAGGCCGAAACAATGACCTTTCGCCTGGAGACCTTGCTATGAAACATAATTCTGTAACCGAATCTGTGTCTGTCTGTGTAGCGCTGTCACCCACAACACTCTGAAGTATTCTGTGCATTAACTATTTCATGCTTCTCCTGTTTGATCTTTGGAACTGGATTTAAAAAAAACATATCAACTAATCAACCTTTGCTTTTAAAATTGTAAGCACTTAATAAAGGGACTGCGTATAGTGTGCTGAATTCTCTGTAGTCCCGCAGGTATATTGCATTATTCTATTGCATTATTATATCTTATCGTTTGGAAGGTAGCTGTTATTATTATTCTGCACAGCTTTATAGTTCATATCCCAGTGGAGCTTGCAATTTAAGGTCCATATCACCTACATAAACTTTGGTGAATGTTTCACAATTTGTGGCAGGGGCAGAGTGCATCCACCATCAAAATTGCAGAGTGCATCCACCACTGCTCCCTTGTGTGTGTGTCTAAATGATGTGCAAGGTAGGGAACAGGAGGGGGTGTGTCTGCCCTCTTGCCCCTCATGAATAGAGCATTGCCGAACTGCCGAACACATACCACTGAATTGGAAGACAGTGTTCAAAGTTGGAGTAAAAAAATTGAAAATTGTATCTGTTTTTTTTTTAATTGCACTTTGGACCTTGCCTTTCAATTTGTGAATGACCCTTAAAGGGGATGTTAAGGCAAAAAAACAAAATTCCATTTTTAATTTCTTTAATAAAAAAGAAACCTATCTCCAATATACTTCAATTAAAAAATGTCTACGGTTTTTATAAGAAAGCTGTCTGTATGCAGTGAAATTCCCCCTTCGTTTTACTTGCTCTGACAGCTGCAGATAGGAAACTTCAGACGATCATTAACTGCTGTGCAGGGAAACGATCATACTTTCAAATGACAGGGGGGAGCCCCCCCACCTTACTTTCCAGAACTCAAGCAGGTTTGTTTGTTTCCCTGTAACAACTGTGTAGAATTGTATCCACAGACCCAGTGCAGTCTGAATATTCTGAATATTAATTCATTCTTTCTTTCTTTCTTTCTTCTCTCTTCTAATCGGAATGGGTGCCCACGTGTCAGCTGGAAAGACCTACTGGTAAATAAAGCATTAGAGAAGTTATTATATGATCCTCTTATATATTTATACATATTTATCATATCACCCCTCAAACTCCTCTTTTCCAACGTGAACAACCCCAACTTGGTCAATCTTTCCTCATAGCTAAGATTTTCCATATATTTTACCAGCTTAGTTGCCCTTCTCTGTACCCTCTCTAATTCAATAATGTCCTGTTTGAGTACTGGAGACCAAAACTGTACAGCATATGGGGCTAGATGGGGCCTTACCAGTACTCTGTACAGTGGAAGAATAAGCCCTACCCTTGAATCTATGCCCCTTACAGCTCAAGGCCTTATTTGTCCTTGATGCTGCTGACTGGCATTGCTTGCTACAGCCATGTTTATCATCTACAAGGACTCCAAGGTCCTTTTCCATAATGGATTTGCCTAGTGCAGTCCCATTAAAGGTATAAGTGGCTTGGACATTTTTACATCCCAGGTGCATGACTTTACCTATATCAACATTGAATCTCATCTGCCACTAAGCCACCCAGATTGCCACTTTGTCAAGATCCTGAGTAATAGTTTTGACTCACAGCAGTCTTAATGTCATGCTATGGAAAGTCTATGTAACCCCAGCAAAAAATCTCCCCATGACTTTTTGCTCCATGCTGCAGGTTAAAGGAAAACTATACCCCCAAACAATGTAGGTCTCTATTAAGAGAAACTGAGTAAAACAGCTCATGTGTAAAACCCTGCTTCATGTAAATGAACCATTATCATAATAATATACTTTTCTAGTAGTATGTGCCATTGGGTAATCATAAATAGAAAATTGCCATTTTAAAAAATAAGGGCCACCCCCTGAGATCGTAAGATTCACTGTGCACGCATACAAACCACATGTAAGGTCACATGAGCCAATTAACAGACAGAGTTAAGCCTTTTGCTTCCTCACTTCTTCCTGTTACAGTTAGTGTTGTAGTATTTCTGGTCAGGTGATCTCTGAGGCAGCACAGATAGAGTCACGAAATGGTGGTTCAAGGCAAGAGATGTAAAAGGGCAATATTTATGTAAATATATATTCCAGTTTGGTGAGATTCTTTAATATGTCATTCAATTTGATATAAACTATCTGTTGCTTAAGTATTCATTTTGGGGGTATAGTTTTCCTTTAATAATCTCCAGTGTGACGGTTCATGGGATCCTGAGAATTGTACTTCAACAACAGTTGGAGTGTCCAAGAGTTGGCAAGCCTGGAATTAACTATTAATGATTATTACATTGTGTAATGAATTTCTGCTTCAAAGAAAACATTTTTACAAGTGCAGGAGGGAAATAACTGGCAACTTATTAAGGGACCACTGACTGTGGCAGGGTAAATCCAGAGGCCCAAATTCTAATTGTGGCAGATACATTGGGAATAATGTACCCCTTGATATAAAATATAAGGATATTATAAGTCACTTCACCATGATTTGGCAAAAGGCTATAATTCTCCATGGTGAATTATAATACAGATATGGGACCTGTGATCCAGAATGCTCGGGACCTGGGGCTTTCCGGATAATAGATCTTTCTAGTCTACTAGAAAATCATGAAAACATTAAATAAACTCAATATGCTGGTTTTGCTTCCAAGGATTCCTTATATCTTAGTTTGGATCAAGTACATGGTCGGACTGGCCCGGCATGACACCGGGAACAAACCCGGTGGGCCCCCCGGGCCAGACCCCCTCTCCTGATGTTCGGATTGTGTGAAAAAAATGTTGGCGCAATGCCGCCTGCGCGCCAAACGACACAGTCCACGCATGCACGCCTAGCGTTGCCTTCATGCATGGCGCATCAAAGTAGGGGGGCCCTGGACAGCGATCCCAGTGGGCCCCGGGCCACCCTGATCAAGTACAAGGTACTGTTTTATTATTTTAGAGAAAAAGAAAATCATCTTTAAAAATTTGGATAATTTGGATAAAATGGAGTCTATATGAGACAGCCTTTCAATTAAGCAATTCAGAACTTTCTGGATCATTTTTTTTTCTAACTGGGTCACATTATTACATCATTAGCACCGATGATCACTGTTGACATCACTGTTCACAGTTAGCAAGGCTTTCTTTTATGGGATATTCTTGGATTTTGTGTATCATATATCTGTAATATATAAAGACATTGAAACCAGGCCTCATCTAAAAAAAAAAAATTAAAAAGGGACAGCAAGAACATAAAATAAAGGTGCAATTGGGGCGTGGCTAACGCGTGCATGTGAACACACGCGTTCCTAAACAGCTCCTGACCCGGTGCCGCTCTAAGCTGGACAAAAAGCAGTCCCACGGCGCTCAGAAGCGCAAAAAGCAGCCAGCGACCACCGCAGGAATGTCCAGGCGCAGACCCAAGCAAGTCCCGCTGCAACTCGCCGCTTTGTTTGCAGCCAAAAGCTCCGCTCCGTGAGGACAGTCAAGATGGTGTCCGCTCCTCATCTGGCGCATCTTTGACGGTGCACGCTGATGCTGGAACAGCACAACATACACCTAAGTATGCGGAGGGAGTGCAAGGCATTACAGAGGCTAATCTGAAAGCAATGTTACTGCAGCTGTGGGGAGACATTTGTACTGACACTACACGGGCAGTACAGGAGCTAAAGACAGAATTACAGGCCATAGCTGAGCGCACCTAGAATCCAAAATGGCTGACCTGGTGGAAGTGCATAATAATATGGCAGACATGGTGAATAATCATGACTTAGAGATTGAACAATTGCAGAATAAAATCGCTGACATGGAAGACCGTTCCAGAAGGAAAAATGTCAGGCTAAGGGGTGGGCCTGAAGAGATATTGCAGCCTCAACTCTGTCAATATGCGCAGGACCTTATCCTGCACGCTCTCCCTGAGACCCCTGCAGACCAGCTCATTATTGATCACATCCACAGAATCCCTAAGCCTAAAAGTGCGCCAGCCGCAGCACCCAGGGATGTAATCCTCCGGATCCACTTCTACCACATTAAAGACAACCTGATGCGCTTCACCAGGCAACAAAATTCTATTCCACAGCCATATGACAAGATACAGGTTTTTGCTGACCTGTCAGCAGCGACCATGGCTAAAAGGCGTGAATTGGCAGCCATCACGCAAGTGCTACGCCAAAAAGAAATACCCTATAAATGGGGATACCCCACTAAACTGATTGTACAGTGGCAGAATTCTACTAAAATCATCACAACAGCAGCTGAAGGAAAAGCAGCACTGACTCAATGGAACATCCCGGTGGAAATACAACAAGATTCCCGACTAACTCAAGGCAACCTACACGTGGAAGGAGAATGGAACAAAGTCAAAACCTGACCTGTGAGTTTCACACTGTTATTATAACCCTTAGCCCTGGGCCTCATTCACCCGTTTGACCTCCTTGGCACTGGAGCAGGACTGTGATCTTAACACCAGATCCAACTCACCCCCCGAGTTCTAACTCTCATATTGCTAGACTGTTGGCTGAAAGGCATGATTGCAAAAAGAGATTGGGCCACTATTGTGGCCAAATTGGAAATATGTTATGTTTTTGACCCCCCTCTTCCTTTCATTCTAATCTTTCCTACTTTTCGTTCCCCTCAGGAGAATAGCGCATTATATGTACTATTGTGGGCATTAATTGCTAGGGGTTCAGCCAAGTGCACACATTATAGCAGATCACGATGTGTAAAATGGGGTTAAAATGTATTAGTATTAACGCAAAGGGTCTCAACACCCCCCGGAAGTGTTTACTGGCCTTAGCAGAGTGTAAAAAACAAAATGCGGACCTTATTTGGATCCAAGAAATGCATTTTCGGGCGAAAGACCAATGTTCCATAGAAAACAAGCAATACAAAATGATTGCAGCAGCAACCTCTACTACGAAAAAATGGGGAGTTGCAATTCTAGCTCGACGCGCTCTGTCTGTTTCTAATGTAAAACATTTGGCTGATCCCCATGGTAGATGTTTGATTGTTATTTGTAATATTCATCAACAACAGTATACACTAGTGAACTTATATTCCCCAAATACAGATCAGAATGCTTTCTTAAAACAAGTCCTAACCCAAGTGAGCGACTTAGAACAAGGTACAGTTATTATAGGTGGAGACTTTAATATTGTCCTTGACCCAGACATGGACAGAACCCCGCAGGCAGCTCTGTTGCCTCCGCACTACCGTAACATTTTTAACAAAAAACCCGTGAACTTTACTAAACTAATAGCACAATACAACTTATACGACATTTAGAGAGTCCACAACCCCACGTTGAAAGACTTTACCTACTACTCATCACACCACAACTCTTCTACCAGAATAGACTTATTCCTGACGCACCCGACTACGCTACAACACACCTCAAACCCTTCCATCCATACTACAACATGGACAGACCACTCAGTTGTTGCATTTTCAGTTCCATTTCCAGTTCATGACGAGACCACCATGTAGATTAAATGGCACACTCCTTTCCGGCAAGACGATAGCTGACCAAATAGGTACAAATATTGCAGATTTTTTCACCCTTAATGACAACTCCGAGACTACGGACATCAATCTCTGGTGTACCCATAAATCTGCATTGAGGGGACGCCTGATTAGCATTGCCACCCACAAAGTCAAACAAGCTAGACTGAAGCAAAACCGTCTATTATAGCAAATTCACGACTTAGAACAACAGAAACGCATTACGCCCACTCCCGAGATTAAGACCCAACTAAAAAAACTTAAGGAAGAGGTTAATCTATACATTTTGAGTAGGTGTCAGAATCAGCGAATTAAACTGAGGAGTATGCATTATGTTATGGGTAATAGAGCTACAACCCGTCTTAAGAACCGATTAATACACCAAACGCTACATCACAGAATAGAGAAAATACAGACAGACTCTAATGAAGTTAAGATAAACCCTAAAGAAATAGAGGACACAGTTGCTAAATTCTACACTGGCCTCTATAACCTGAGAGACAATCCGGCTGTACATATTCCTACAGAAGCTGACATCCACGCATTCCTACAAAGTATGCATCTGCCAGTCATTTCGAATACGGCAATGTCCACGTTAAACAGCCGTATAGAGTCCGAAGAAGTTAGGAAGGTGATTAACAATATGCCCAAAACTAAAGCGCCCAGCCCAGATGGATTTACTAACCAATACTATAAATCTTATACCGAACTATTAACTCCCTATCTCACTAGGGCCTTTAATGACGCAGTCAGCACCGGGAAGTTTCCTCAAGAAATGCTGAAATCCTACATTTCAATAATACCTAAACCAGGGAAGGATAATACTAAATGCCCCAATTACCGCCCAATTTCACTACTGAACGGTGACTTAAAAATATATGCCTCTGTGCTGGCAAATAGAATTCAAGCGGTACTGCCCCAGTTGATTAGCACTGACCAGACAGGGTTTGTTAAAGGACAACAGCTACACGACAACACCAGACGGCTTATTACTCTAATTCAACAATTGCATAGAAATAGCACGCCATCTCTCATACTAGCCCTAGATGTCGAAAAGGCGTTTGACAGAGTGAATTGGTTATACCTCAAATTGGTTCTCGAAAAGTTTAATTTTCCTCCACTCCTGATAACAGCTATTATGGCCCTCTATTATGGCTCAAGTCAATATACACGGGTTCCTGTCAAATCCTTTCTCTCTATCTAATGGTACCAGGCAGGGGTGCCCCCTCTCACTTTGATATACATACTGAGCATTGAACCGTTGGCCCAAATTATAAAAAGCTCGCAGAGGATCAGAGGGATAACCCTGGGGCCCCAGGAACACAAAAAACTACTGTTCGCAGATGATATAGCTTTAACGATCACTTACCCTGCTATTGCTTTTCAGGAATTGTTTGACCTGATAGGACATTTTGGTAATCTATCCCACTACAAATTGAACATTGCTAAAACTCAGGCTATGCCGATATGTATGCCCACTACGGATATAGACATGCTGCGACTCAAATATGACCTTGATTGGCAAGAAATAGCCATTACTTATCTGGGGACCAAAATCACAGCAGACCCAAACAACCTTTATCAACAGAACTTTGCAGCACTGCTCACGGACACCCAAACCTCCCTACAAACATGGAAGACCACCTATGTATCGTGGCTAGGCAGAATCAATGCAGTGAAAATGCTTATTCTACCACAAATTCTGTATAAATTTAGGGCATTGCCAATCCCTCTCTACAACTCCTTTTTCCAGCAACTCCAAAGGCTGCTATACACGTTCATCTGGAAAAAACAAAAAGCCGGTCTGGCCTGCCCAAATGTACTAACGTACTACAGAGCTATTATCCTGGATCAATTAGCCGATTGGCACCTACCCTCAGGAGTGAAGAAATGGGTAGATATGGAAAATTGGATATACAAACAAGATTTTGGCCATACTGGGCTGTCCCATATTTGGACTATGAGAAGACACCACCGCTTGGCTATGGAACACCTGCCTCAGTCAATCAAAGCAACCCTCCTCACCTGGTATGCCACCAGGTCTAATCGCAATTTAACTATTCCGCTGAGCTCTCTTGTGCCGATCAACACCCTGACAGAGTCAATCCAAGACTTAAATCTAGGAAATTGGCTGGAAATGGGCATCTCGAAAATGGGTGACTTATATGACTGTGATGGATTACTAACCTCTAAATTACAAAAGGCATATAAATTACCAGATGCACAACTCTACACATACCTACGGGTACGACACTATTTACAGGCGAACCAATGGTTGGGAAAACATCGGCCCACCACGTTTGAGTCCAAGTGTTGGACGCCTACATACAAAAAACAAAGGCACCACTATAATATACAACTTATTGCTACATGCGGATGAGCCCCCTGCTGCTCTTGCAAAATGGCAAGCGGATCTACAAATACCTATACCGGTGGACCTCTGGCACCAGCTCTTTCGGCAAACCTCTAAGTTCTCGAAAGCGCTAAACCACCATAAACTAACCTTCAAGCTCATGTATAGATGGTATATGAAACCGGATAAGATTCAGCAAGCCTTCCCCAATTCATCTAACTTATGCTGTAGATGCCAACGTGCCGTGGGGATGATGTTACATATTTGGTGGGACTGCCCACTAGCACAAACTTACTGGCATAAAATCAGGGACCACATATACCAGTCTACAGGCATACTCACCCCACTTCAACCTGCAATGTTACTATTGGGTTTGGAAATCCCACATGTAGACAGGAGGACCAAAACATGGATTATCCGAATATTCCTGGCAGGCGGGAGCCTTTTAGCACGCTGCTGGAAACAGAATGTCCTACCCTCAATCCAAGAAATATCCAAGGAGGTTGAACGCATCCAACTGTATGAACGAGTATTTTACTTTTATCAACAAAAGACATAACAACGCCAAATGAACGATAACCACAGATATCTCCTACGAGACTTTTATGCTGACGTGCCGTTATGATTCCTTGTTGCAACATACTTATAATGTGTATTGCACCTTCAAATTCATCTAACTATATTACTTACCGTAACTTTTAGTGATGGGCGAATTTATTCGCCAGGCGCGAATTTGCGCGATTCGCGCCGAGCGAATAAATTCACGAAACGCCCGCAAAAAATTTGCGGTAAAAATTCGGCGGCGTCAAAATTTTTTTTTTCGAAAAACGGACGCCGGTGTCAAAAACGAGACGCCGGCGCCGTTTCGCGAATTTTTCGCCGTTTCGCGAATTTCGCGCGAAATTCGCGAATTTTTCGGCAAAGCAAAACGGCGCAAATTCGCCCATCACTAGTAACTTTGTGTAGCCAGATCTCCCCCTCTTCTTCTCTTCCTTCCTCTCTTCTCTCTCCCCTTTCCTGAACAATGGTTGTTAATAAAAAAAAAAAAAATAAAGGTGCAATTAATCAAATGATATTCTTTACACAACCAAAAAAAATTTTTTTTTTTTATGATGCTGCCAGTAGAGAACCCAGGCTGTTTTACAGATGTTTGTTCCATCCAATTAAAAGAAAAATTGTGTAGATAATAATTTGCTCATTTAAGGTGAGGAGCATCTGAGCCAAAAAAATGAGAGGGGGGGGGATTTTTCTGTCTTTAGCAGAAGCAACAGTTCCAAAGTCTTATCTGGGAAACAGCAGATGTTTAGCACTGATGTCAGGCGCAGACTACTTCAACCATTCAAGGATCTTGGCAGTGATTGGTACACTTTGCCTGCCATTGTAGGGTTTTACTTTTCTTCTCACAAAAGGGGATTTTCTCCAGTATTTTGTGTACATTGTACTAGAAGTGTCCGTTTCCTTCACTGTCAGAAAACACTTCTTCCACGTCCATACTGTGCTGATTCCATCCTTACTATTCTTGTATTAAGAGTCTCAATTTGAATAAAATTGGCCTTGAGTATTTTGAATGAAAGGGGCTTTCCTAGTTCTTCAGGAAACAGAAACTCCTTCCTTTTTTAATCGGGGGTCCGTTTGTTGGGGAAAGGTGGTTTAAAATTCATGATACTATGTATTTAAAGGTGGACTTCTATACAGGGCCCCCTTAAGGCTCCGGCTGCACGAGCAACTTAGCAACTGATCTGAATGGAAGTTGCGGTGTGTTATTTTATATGAAATGATTTACACAAAAGTGATTTCATATATCCACCCCTTCTTGTGGCCTTACAACCCCCTTTTTGTGTGTTGTGAATTTTTTTAAATTTTGTGAATGGTTTATGTGACATGGGGCTATATTATTTGTTGCCTAGGGCTGCTGTACCTGAGACATGGCACATCAGTCCTGTATCATGAAATAGTCAGTTGCCTTGATCCAGTGTCAGACTGGGATGCCAGGGGCCTACTAGAAACCCTTAGGCTGAGGCCCCACTTTCCAAATTGTTATACGTACTTGCCTCACTCAACCTCTTTATTCTCCTAGTCTTTTATCTCTACATATTACATTCTTCAATAATTAAGCCTCAATTCGGGCAGTTTCCTTTAAGGTTAGCAGAGCCTGTCTTGGTGTTCCTTTCCCCAGGACTAGGGATCCCATGGGGTATCTTGCTCCTTGGTGATTTTCCATGCTCCTGATCTCAACAACTTTTTTCTACCCACTAATGTCCTTGTTGGAGCAAATATTAAACTGCCAAATAGAAGGATTTTACTGATTTGCTATTACATCAAACTTTAACCTTTAAATGTAAATAATCACCAGGGGGGTGGAGTTAAGAAAGCGACCTGATCAGACGCACACATGCTGCTCCGTGCTATGCATAATATCCTGACTATATTTTCAGGTGCAACCAACCACCAAATATACTAATTTAAACCTATCAATGCCCAGCTACAATATGGGGAAGCATGGAATTATATCCAAGTCCGAGGACCATATGGACAGATACCTGCACACATCACAAGATGGTGTCAAGGCCGCAGAAGCTGACCCGCCATCGCCAGCCTCGGACTTCAGCACATCAACCGGCCCGTCGCCGGAACCCACCAACACAGAACTCCTCACTGCTATTAAAGGCACTCATGCGTCCATGACTGCGCAACTAGAGGCCATTAAAGTTGATTTGTCGCTATTGCGACAAGATTTCCAGAACCTTCTCAAGTGCACGACAGAAGCGGAATGCAGAATATCTGCAATTGAGGACACAGTGATGGGCGAATTTATTGCGAATAAATTCGCAAAACGGGCGTGAAAATTCTCTAGCGAGAATTCGCCGGCATCAAAAAAAATTGTCGCCGGCGTAAAAAAAAACCCGACACAGGCGTAAAAATGGGCGTCTGCGTCAAAAACGGGCGTTGGCGTAAAAAAATGCGCCTTTTCGTATATTTTTTCGGAGAAACGAAACGGCGCAAATCCACCCATCACTAGACACAGTGTGCCCCATTCCTGATGATGTAGGCCAGCTGAGATAGCAAATGCAAGTACTTACTAATCGCGCTGAGGACCTGGAGAATAGGCATCAGTGCAACAACTTGCGGCTGGTGGGACTCCCTGAAAGAGAGGAAGGGAGTGCTCCTGAGGCATTTATGGAGACCTGGCTATGGGAAACACTTGGGGAGGAGAACTTTTCACAAGTTCTGATAATTGAACACGCACACCGCATCCCCACCAGACCCCTACCGCCTGGATCCAACCCAAGGCCGCTCATCATGAGATTCCTGAACTACCGTGACAGGAATGCGGCACTGATGGCAGCAAGGAAAAAAGGCCACTCACTTGGAATGGAAGTCCCATCAGCCTTTTTCCAGGCTATTCACCGGCTATACAAAAGCAACTGGCCTCCTTTCAAGGAATAAAAAAAAGGATGTGGGATAGTGATGGGCGAATAAATTTGCCTGGCATGAATTCGCTGCAAATTTCCACGTTTGCGAGAATCTCCCGCGAAAATTCGTCAGCATCATTTTCCGTTTTTCTCGATTTTTTCGTCGAAACGTTTGAATTTCACGATTTTTTTGTGAAAACGTTCGAATTGCACAATTTTTTTGTGAAAACTCTCGAATCGTGAAATTATTAGAACTTCGAGATTTTTTGTGTGAAAATGTTTGAATTTCCCTTTCTCACTTTCACCAAAGTATATGCCTTGCATTTGGTTTGTTGACGTTTCACAATGTCAGCAGTAGATGATTTTGTAGGCACAGTATTTTGTGGAAGTTTGATGTCTGCAACATGTAACTTAGTGCGCATCTGTCTGCCATGTAATAATTCAGCTGGAGATGATTGGGTTGTTGCATGGCACGTTGCTCTGTAGTTATGTAGGAACTCTGTTGTAAATACTTTCCAAGATTTCCCAGTAAGATTTGCTGTCTGTAGTGCTTCTTTCAGACTTCTGTTGAATCGCTTGATTTCACCATTTGCTTGTGGGTAAACACTGAAGATTTCTTATGCACAATATTCCTCTCTCTCAGAAAGGATTCAAACTCATGTGAGACAAACTGTGGTCCGTTGTCTGATATTAACTCCTTTGGATTACCTTCTCTGCTGAAGACTGTAGACAGAAATGTTATTACTGTAGCTGATGTTATATGAGAAACAAATCAAGGTTATAGCAAATCTACAGTCAATAGGAGCATCTATAAAAGGACCGACGATATCAATAGCAAGTTTTTCACATGCAGAATCAGGGAATGGTACTGGTTTTACATCTGGTCTCAACTTAACTTTGTGTACAAAGTTCTTTGGACAGCCCAGTGAAGTATTACTTTGTGGTGAAATTTTAGACACTGGCTGTGTGGCAGGCACTGGTGCTGTAGCAATGAGACCATCAACTAATTGTAGGTTTAATGCAGCAAAGAGATCCCTTGCAAGTATAACAGTACCCTTATTCACAATGTAAAAGTCACATTTTGCAGTATTTGATCTGTTATCTGGAAAGCCCCAGGTCCCGAGCATTCTTGATAACAGGTCTCATACCTGTACCAAAAGCAGTTCTTATAGTGTTAACATATATTTTGATTATCGTTAAATGTCTCAAATAATCATATCCAATAGCCTTGCACGTTTTGTGCCACTCACAGGCACTTAATCATAGGCTAAAGAAAATCCTGCAGTATATAGCTAGAGTTTCTCTTCCGTACAGCTGATCTAATTTGTGAGCCTGTTGACCAAGAATTGACATTTGGCATCTCGTAACTAAACAAACCAGCCTCTACGTATGAAAAAGACCATTTATTATGTCCTGAGCTGTAACTGTAAGCACTTTTGACATAAATTATTGGAACAATCGTGCCTGTTTCATACAGTGCATAACCCTTTGGTCTCCCACAGTAGATAACCAAATCTCTTGGTGTGTTGTTGTTGTTTTGTTTTTTAATCTGTTCGCAGGCAGCCTTGAGGTTGAGCAAACTGCTCTTGTGTATGTGGGTCCATAATGCTTTATCTCAGGGGGCCCAGCCTCATTATTCTGGCATGTTCTTGACGTGTGGCTGAAGCGAGTGTGGTCCCTCTTCTCCTGCGTAGCGCGTGAGTAATCTGCCGTCATTTATCCACAAGTCCCTGAACTCTGTACTGATAATTCAGCAGGCCATAATACATTTAATTTTACCATAACCTTGTTGCCTAGCATTCCATCTACAGCAAGTGGCTTTCCAGAGTCCAGACTGGCCGACATGAATACGCTTCTTTCAAATCAAAAATTAACTAAATAGGGGTTCACGTGTGGTGTGGCCTGTCTTTCAAGGGAAATGTGACTTTACTCTTTATAATGGGGATTTGGACACAACCTACGTTTATTATATTAAAGCTGAATAAAGTGCAGCATTTAGTAAATGAAATTCCGTTGTTTCTTCAACAACATCTTCACTCAAGGCCAATATATAAATATATTAATTTGTTTCACAAAAGAATACTGTCACTAAAACATGAGTAACACTCAGATGAATATGCATTTTGTGTCTTTATTTTTCTGTTCGGAGGAAGTCATTCTGTGGCCATATCTTACTCCTCGACAGGCCCAGATTTGTGGCAAGGCGGCGAAATTTTAGGGGTGGCAATGCGCCCATGAAGCCTCGGGTGTCTCTAAGGGGAAATTCGGCCCTGCTCCTCAACAAGCCCAGACTGGAAACCCGTGGGTTCTGGCAAATGCCAGAGGGGCTGCTGTAAGATGCCATAGACAGGCTGGTGGGGGCTGTTTGGGCCTCTGCAGTGTCGGACTGGGCCGGTGGGACACCGGGAAAAAACCCAGTGGGCCCCGCAGGCCCAGATCTGCTTGTAAGTGGCGCAGCGCGACCCCACTATGTCGGGGATCGCGGTAGAATAACAAAAATCTGCGCATGCGCACAAACGTAGATCGTGTGCTCAAACACGCCACTAGCACAATGCTGCAAGCCGGAGCGGCAGCGGGGGCCAGAGGGGGGCCCCAAGCCCCCCAGTTCGACCCTGGGCCTCTGTGTACCTGAAATGCCAGAGCCTGTTTTGAATCCCAGTCCAGACCTGCTCCTCAATGAGTCTTGTCTCAAGCATAGTGCTGAAACACAATGTCACTTGCCTGAAGCGCCATCATAAGGACGGAAATGTAAATCATACATTCATAATAGAACTATCCCAACTAACTGGCATTCTTAATTCCAGTTGTTATAATGTAAGCAACTTTATGTAGTCATTACTGATATGGGATCCGTCATCCCGTTATCCCGAAAGCTCCGATTTTCTAAAAGGCCGTCTCCCATAGACTCCATATAATCAAATAATCCAAATTTTTAAAAATGATTTCCTTTTCCACTGTAATAATAAAACAGTACCTTGTCCTTCATCCCAACTAAGATATAATTAAAACAATCCTATTGGGTTTTATTAATATTTAAAATATTGTAAGTAGACTTAAGGGATTGTGATCTGTACTACAGAATGATCCCTTATCTGGAAAACCCCAGTTCTCGAGCATGGTCAGCAGCTATCTGATTGTTACCTTAGCAACCAGGCATTGGTTTGACAGGCTGGAATTTTAATAGGGGAGGCCCTGTATAGCAAGATACAAAAAATAAAATAATTTGGATCTTCATACCTTAAGTCTACTTTTAAAACTTGGATTATTTGGATAATAAAATTAAGTCTATGGTCTTTCCATAATAGGGAGGTTTCTGGATAACACATTTCCGGATAATGGATCCCATACCTGCACATAAATTCTCCTTGTAAGACATTTTCATGTTTAGTGAAAGGGAGCCCAAACTGAAACAGGTGAATAGTACAATATACAGTATATGGTGGTGGTTGTTAGCAGACAACCGCCCCAAGTGCCCATTCTCAGCATCACCGTGAGTGCCAAACCTTTGCCCCCCTCACCTTCACCTTTCCTTTTATGAAATTTAAACTTTATAGCCTGTGAATTTTGAGTGATTTTGTAAATGGGATTTTCTTAAAACAGTGTAAATTGATATTGATGTATATAATTAAATATAATTAATTATATACAATTGATATGCTCTGCATTGCTTGTTCTGACTACATGTACCAGTCAAATGCCGCTGCACAAGCTTTCCTTCTTCATCGCAGAAGCACGAGCTGCATTGAAAATGCCAAACTTTTTTGCCCCAGGGACCAGTGTAAAGCCTGATTTTTTTTGCAAGGACGGGGGGGGGCCTCAACAGCGTATGGCAGACAAATTTCTTGTATGCTGCGTAAATTTCAGGCCGGGCTTGGCGACCCAGTTCAGGTATGTCCGCAGACGGCAATGGGCCGCAGTCTGGCGGTTGGGGACCCCTGTTCTTAGAGGTAATTAAATGAAGTCTAACGTTATAATATAGATCCAGCGTAAGACCTGCAAGCACAGACCTTTCTGTTTTGTTGGCACTGTTACTAGCATACCAGATTGCACCTAGGCATCCTACATTCTCCTATACATGAGTGCCGGCTGTAGTGACTTGTGCCTTAAGCTACTAGAAAATGCTTACCCTTTAAACAAAACAGTGATTGTTTGTCCATATATTGCAATATATTTAAGATGGCCAACTACATCAAAATCAACTCTGGTATGGCCAGTCCTACACTTTTATCTGATTAATTAAGAATTAAATTGCTTTATTATACATACATTATTATTTATAAAGGGAGTAAGATTTACCCGCAACTTACTTGCTGCTTTCAAAGTAAAACTCTCAAACATGGTTGCCCTTTTATTGGCCACCAGTAGGGTCACCTGACTATAGCTGGAAAGGGTGGAAGCTACAACATGGAGCTGGCCACTGCTTCTGTATAAACTATAACAAACAAGGGAAAGTTGTTCTCACCACTAATTTTTAAAAACATCGGGGTACAATGAGGCTGTGGCCACAAAATTCACATAGACAAATACAAAAGGTTCTCTGGGTCCTACTGGTGGCCAATAATAGGGCAACCATGTTTGGGTGTTTTACTTTGAAAGCAGCAAGTATGTTGCAGGTAAAGCTTATGTTGCAGGATTTGGTGCATCCCCACTTAAAACCCTTGTCCAGGAACGAATATATTTTGAGGGACTGGGTACTCCTTTGTCTTTAAAAATCTTTAGAAAGGTGCTGATGCGTTTCGTTTGACCCAGAGTTGGTTTCAGGGTCGATCCTTGCACCTCTGCCGCTCAGAGGTGGCTTGCTGCTTGTGGGGTCTTGTGCAGCTGGAGGCTTGCTGCTGCCACCCCTTCCCCCCACACACACATACTCCCCTTTTTTTGGTGCCGGAGGGGGTCCACAATACTAGCACAGAGATGCACAATTGTGCTCCCTGTGCTAGAAGAGCCAAATGGACAGTTTGATAACCAGAAATTCTGCTCTTAAACATACCACGAGTAGCATATTTGCCATGCCTGGTAACCAGTGCGGAACTACCACCTCCTTGTTGGTTTAGTATTTTGAGCTTCCATTTTTGAAAGGTTCCTGCAGGGCCATAGCTAAGGGGTAGGCAGAAGAAGGTCTACAGCACAACCAATCATGAGGAAAAAGGGAGATGTGATTACAGCAAATGTTTATTGCAGTTTTATTGTTGAAATCCAATCAGTAATCAGTAACTGCTCCTTGTGATCTCCTGTTCTTCTGCTCTGTGTCTGCCACTAACTCTGGCTGCCGGAAGCTCATGGCATGCTAGTACCAGGGTAGGGGCAAGTGGACACGTTCCACCCCTTACTTTGGCCCCTAGTTTTGAACTTTATAAGAGGTTGCAGCAATATTCAGCGCATTACATATTGACATAGCCTGGCCATGCCACATAGCTCTCTACAAGTCTCCAAGTCATCTTGGAAATTGTTGGCACATTCCTGAGCAACTTTACTACCGGTGTACGACCTGTTATCCAGAATGCACAGGACCTGGGGTTTTCTGGATAAAGGGGTCTTTCCATAATATAGATATCCATACTTTGTCTACTGAAAAAGTAATTTACACATGAAATAAACCCATGGCTGTATCACATATGGTAATGGTAATAAAAATGTGATTGCAGCTAAGACCGTAATTGACTCTAACCAAAGACAGAGACCTGATGTTTGTGCATAAAATCTGTGTAAAAAGCAGCAACAAAGAAGCAAAGTCAGTAACCTTCCCTGAATATCAAGGAGAGTTGGCAGCTATGTTTTACTTGGGCTTCTGTACATCAAAAGCTTACACAATTCATAGACCTGCTTTCATGAAACTTACACATTTACCAAATCTTGCTCTGGTTCTTTGGTTCATTTTAAGAGGAAGTACATTGAACTCTATTTAGTAAAGTGTTTCTTCATTTATATTAAATCTTACTTTGTAAATAAAATAGTTGTACCCTGAGTCCCCGGAAACCCCAAAAAAATAACACATACACCATCTTTAGGGTTAAATTTGTGAAACCACAACTTTATTGATGACAAAAATGATAGGTCCATAATTGGGGTTCCCTAATATCTGCAGCTCCCAAATATATCCCTGATGGCAAATATGTTCTACTTCCTTCCTTGGAAACCACAGACAGGTAGGGAGTCATTACTATGAACGGCTCTTTGATCCTGAGGAAGGCAAAAACCCTCTGCAAAGCTAGGGGGGGAAAATTCCTTCCTGACCCCTTTATGGCGATCGGAACTACTCCCAGGATCAATATGCCAAAGTTGTGCGATGTGAAGGTGATGGTGAAAGTCAATGGTGTGGGGGGCTGCAATCATATGGCATAAAGCAGTGGGGTATTATGTGAACCAGAGGTGGGTAGTGGTATATGAAGGTGTGGGTCAGAGGCAGGAGAACAGTGGTATATATAGGACGTTTATAATGTGGGCCGGAGGCAGGGGCCTGGTCTTGCGGGACAGAGCCCCGATTTTGTGGGGCCAGAGGCAATGGCCATCTGTTGTGGGGCATGATATTGTGGGGCTGGAGCTGAGGGGCCCGGAGGCAGGGGCCTGGTCTTGTGGGGCAGGAGACATGGGCCCGGTGTTGTGGGGCAGGAGGCAGAGGCCCGGTCTAGTGGGGCTGGAGGCAGGGGCCCATTGTTGTAGGGTCAGAGACAGGGGGCCTGGTTTTGTGGGGCAGGGACCAGTTGTTGTGGGGCCTGGTGTTAAGGGGCAGGAGGCAGGGCCCGGTCTTTTGGGGCCGGAGGCAGGGGCCCGTTGTTGTGGGCAGAAGGCAGGGGCCCGATATTGTGGGGCCGGAGTAAGGGGTCTGTTCTTGTGGGGCAGGGGCCCAATATTGTTGGGCCAGAGGCAGGGGCCCATTGTTGTAGGGCCGGTGGCAGGGGGCCTGGTTTTGTGGTGCCGGAGGCAGGGGGCCTGGTTTTGTGGGGCAGGAGGTAGGGGCCCGTTGTTGTGGGGCCTGGTGTTAAGGGGCAGGAGGCAGGGCCCGGTCTTTAGGGGCTGGAGGCAGGGGCCCGTTGTTGTGGGGCCGGAGTCAGGGGGCCGCTGTTGTGGGTCTGAAGGCAGGAGGCTCAGTTTTGTGGGGCCGGAGGCAGGGGTTTGGTCTTGTGGGGCCGGAGGCAGGGGGCCTGGTTTTGCGGGGCAGGAGGCAGGGGGCCAGGTCTTGTGGGACCGGAGGCAGGCGCCCATTGTTGTGGGGCAATAGGCAGGGGGCCTGGTTTTGTGGGGCAGGAGGCAGGGGCCCGTTGTTGTGGAGCTGGAGGAAGGGGGTCTGGTTTTGTGGGGCTGGAGGCAGGGGCCCAGTCTTGTGGGGCAGGAGGCAGGGGCCTGTTGTTGTGGGGCCTGGTGTTATGGGGCAGGCGGCAGGGCCCGGTCTTATGGGGCCAGAGCCAGGGG
The DNA here is from genome assembly GCF_017654675.1 of Xenopus laevis. Taxonomy (NCBI): domain Eukaryota; kingdom Metazoa; phylum Chordata; class Amphibia; order Anura; family Pipidae; genus Xenopus; species Xenopus laevis. The sequence goes on along the minus strand of NC_054386.1, from coordinate 40,977,752 downwards.
CCCGTTGTTGTGGGGCTGGAGGCAGGGGCCCGTTGTTGTGGGGTTGAATGCAGGAGACCCGGTTTTGTGGGGCCTGGTGTTATGGGGCAGGAGGCAGGGCCCGGTCTTTTGGGGCCGGAGGCAGAGGCCTGTTGTTGTGGGGCTGGAGGCTGGGGCCCGTTGTTGTGGGGCTGAAGGCAGGAGGCCCGGTTTTGTGGGGCCTGGTGTTATGGGGCAGGAGGCAGGGGCCCGGTCTTTTGGGGCCGGAGGCAGGGGCCCGTTGTTATGGGGCTGGAGGCAGGGGCCCGTTGTTGTGGGGTTGAATGCAGGAGGCCCGGTTTTGTGGGGCCTGGTGTTATGGGGCAGGAGGCAGGGGCCCGGTCTTTTGGGGCCGGAGGCAGGGACCCGTTGTTGTGGGGCTGGAGGCAGGGGCCCGTTGTTGTGGGGTTGAAGGCAGGAGGCCCGGTTTTGTGGGGCCTGGTGTTATGGGGCAGGAGGCAGGGCCCGGTCTTTTGGGGCCGGAGGCAGAGGCCGTTGTTGTGGGGCTGGAGGCTGGGGCCCGTTGTTGTGGGGCTGAAGGCAGGAGGCCCGGTTTTGTGGGGCCTGGTGTTATGGGGCAGGAGGCAGGGGCCAGTTGTTGTGGGGCCTGGTGTTAAGGGGCAGGAGGCAGGGCCTGGTCTTTTGGGGCCTTTGTTGTGGGGCCGGAGGCAAGGGCCCCTTGTTGTGGGGCTGAAGGCAGGAGGCCTGGTTTTGTGGCGCAGGAGGCAGGGCCCGGTCTTTTGGGGCCGGAGGCAGGGGCCCGTTGTTGTGGGGCCGGAGGCAGGGGCTCGTTGTTGTGGGGCTGAAGGCAGGAGGCCCAGTTTTGTGGGGCCGGAGTCAGGGGTTTGGTCTTGTGGGGCAGGGGCCCATTGTTGTGGGGCTGGAGGCAAGGGGCCTGGTTTTGCGGGGCAGAAGGCAGGGGGCCCGGTCTTGTGGGGCCAGAGGCAGGGGCCCATTGTTGTGGGGCAATAGGCAGGGGGCCTGGTTTTGTGGGGCAGGAGGCAGGGGCCCATTGTTGTGGGGCCTGGTGTTACGGGGCAGGAGGCAGGGGCCCAGTCTTGTGGGGCATTAGGCAGGGGCCCAGTCTTGTGGGGCAGGAGGCAGGGGCCTGGTCTTGTGGGGCCGAAGGCAAGGGCCCATTGTTGTGGGGCCGGAGGCAGGGGCCCGGTCTTGTGGGGCAAGAGGCAGGGGCCCATTGTTGTGGGGCTGAAGGAATTTTATTGTTATGGGCACTTTTTATTACTCATCTTTCTATTCAGGCCTCTCCTATTCATATTCCAGTCTCTTATTCAAATAATGTACGGTTACTAGGGTAATGTGGTAGCAACCAGGTTGATGAAATCGCAAAGTGGAGAGCTGCTGAACAAAAAGCTAAATAACTCAAATAAAACACTAATAATAAAGAATTAAAGCTAATTGCAAGTTGTCTCAGAATATCACTCTGAGTCATACTAGCATTGAGTTCAAAGGTGAACAAACCCTTTTAAAGAAAAATGCAAATCATTTTAAAAAACGATAAACAATAAAGACTGATTGAAAACTTGAACAACCCCTTTAAGGCACTGCCAACCTTTCTCTCTGTTTTATATCAATTGATTAAGGGGATCTTACATTATTTAGCAGCCACATTTCCTGAATGTGAATGGAAAGGAAACATTGGATTTGGTTTATACAATGAAGCAGGTTGGAATAATATTAACTAACCACAATAAAAGCGGTAGGATTGCCTCCCACTGAGTAACAGTGTTCTTCCTACTGAATCAGAATAAATATGAATGAGGGTCAGTCCACACCAGTGTCAGACTGGCCCGGTTGGACCCCGGGAAAAAACCCAGTGGGCTCCGACCGAGCCTGAACCCCTCTCTCGATGCTCATTTTTAAAAGAAAAACTTTTGGCGACGCGCATGCACCGTGTGCGCATGTGCGCCGAGGGTGGTGCTGTGTGCGCATGCGTGCAGAGGATGGTGCCGTGTGCGCATGCACAACGAGGGATGCCGCATAGCGTGTCATAGTAGGGTAACGGGGGGCCTGTAGGGGGGCCCTGGATTGCAGTCCCGTGGGCCCCCAGTCCGACCCTGGTCCACACGAGCAGATTCGGGGAGATTAGTCGCCCCAGCGACAAATCGCCTCTTCTTCGGGGCGACAATCTCCCTGAACTGCCTTCCCCCCTGCCCTCCGTCGGCTAAAATGAAAACCGCATGTGGCAATGCACACGCCTTGCTTCGTTTTATGTAGTTGCCCGAAGTTGCCTAACGAGGAAACTTCGGATGACTTTGGTAAACAAAGTGCCGCGTGTACATTGCCGCAGACGATTTTCATTTTAGCCGGCGGAGGGCAGGGGGGAAGGCAGTTTGGGGAGATTGTGGACTGACCCTTAAGGCTTTAGAGTAAATGAAAGAACGTTATAACTTATAAGAGTTGGAGTTGCAGTCTTGTACTTACTCCTTGGGGCTTTAAAGGGGGTGGCACCTTCAGGCTCTCCAGGTCTGCCCAGTTGATGGAATGAAAGAAGGGGTGACTCCTGATATATCCTCTTGTGCCCAGGCGCATCTCTGGAACCTTCTCTAGCAGCTAAAGGTAGAAGTAACAGTTGTATATTATGGAATTCAGAAAACATGGCACTACAACACAAAGACATACAGTAATTATAAGGTCCACAAGAGGTTAATTGCACCCCGCTCCTCTACACTATTATGTTTGATATTGGTTCAAAATGTATAATAGATATTGTTTCTATTGGATAACAGTAGAAATGTCAGGGCAGGGTAACAACCATCAGGGAGAGACTGTGGGTGCGTACGGCTATGCTTACGTGTGTTTGTGGGGTGCAGAAGTGAATTATGTTCATGTGGATACTTTGGGCTTAGTGTGCCTTTATTTTTGCAAGGTGAGAGATACATCCATCTATGTGGAGAGGGCTGGCTGCATTCATGTTTATGGAGGTTGCTGTATGTGTAAGAGGTGGCTGCATCCGTATATGGGGAAAGTGACACCTGTGTAGCCTAGCTGCATATTGTATTCAGGTAAAGGGATTGTGCATATGTGTCTGTTCAGGGACTGGCTGTGTCTGTGTGTGTGTATGTATATGTATACAATCTATTATCCGGAAACCATAAATACATAAAGCCCCAGGTCTTGAGCATTCTAGGTAACAGGTCCCATACTTGTACCTTGTTCTTTATCCAAACTAAAATATAATTCATCCTTATTGGAGGCAAAACAATCCTATTTGGTTTGATTAATGTTTAAATGATATTTTAGCAGATTAAAATTTTGGAAACACACCTTATTCTGATAAGCCCAGGCCCTGAGCATTCTGGATAACAGGTCTAATACCTGTCCCATACCCCAGCTTAACACCCTTCTCTCACTGGAGGCTACAGCATATATGTGGAACTGAATGGAACGGTTACAGCTAACTGTGAAATCTTTTTGGTTTCAAACAAGTGGCGTAAGTATGGTACTGGACCCCTGCAACTAATTGAAGGAGAATTACACCCTAGCTGAGGAGTGCCCATACTTTAGTATTGTGGGGTCTACTTTTTTTTTTTTTTTAAAGGTAAGTTTTATTTCTCATTTTTAAACACATACAACAATCATACGTACAACAATAAGTACACTCGCAGACTAGACTGTACAATTTAGGCAGGAAGAAAATATGGCACATGCTATCACCAAGCATAACACAATACAGTTATTGAGCAGTTGAGATGGACACTATCAAACTCAGGGGAACTATACATCTGACGGTTAGGTTGGGACCCTCGAGGATACGAAGGATAGCAAACCATGCGGGGTGTCACAGTAGGAGATGGACTCGGCTATGACCTACTATAGAGGGGTCGGGGCAATGTCATTCCACAAGCCCCAAATTTTATCGAATTTTGTTGGTGTTCCCCTAATTTCGTAGGTGAGCTTATATAGGGGTACTGCTTTGTTAATCAGTCGTATCCACGCATTGAGAGAGGGTGAGAGGTTACCCATCCAGTGAAGGGCTACAGTTTTTTTTGCATAAAAGAGTAGGATACGGAAAGAGATTCGAGTATATTTAGCTGGGACTATCTCTTCTAGAACCCCCAAAAGGCAAACTGCAGGTGAAATTATTCTTGGGAAGTCAAGATTATCTGATAGATAGTTTACAACTTGTGTCCAAAAGCTCAGTATGTAATGGCATTCCCAGATTAGATGGAAGAAATCCGCAGCTTGTTGGTGACACCTGGGACAGGAGTCGCAAGGGATCTGGCCCATCAGTTTGAGTCGTGTGGGAGTTATGTAAATATGGTGCATAATTTTATATTGTATTAGTTTGTCTTTCAACGATATCAGGCCAGTGTATATGTGTTCCGTCTCCTCGTCCCAGTTATCTTGGTCAAGGCCTATAATTTTAGTATTCCACCAGTCTTGTGCTGCTTGAAAAGGTTTGGGGCCGGATAAAAGGAGCTGCTGGTAGAGCCGGGACACCAGCTTTGCTGGGTTGGGATCATGAAGAATTTCTTCTATGACTAGGCAGGATTGCTGGGGGGTAAGACTGTTAAATTGGGAGTAGAAGGTATGACGTAATTGTAGGTATTTAAATAGTGGAATTTGCGTTGGCTGGCATTTAAGTTGTAATGTGCAATGGGTGACAAAGGAATGATTCTCAAGGAGGTCCTTCAAGCATTTAATGCCTTGCCTGGGCCAGAAAGCAGAGTGTTGCAAGGATCTAAAGTGATTCAAATAGGAATTTCTCCAGAGTGGGAGGTGAGGGGATAGGAGGGGTGGTGAATGGCCCAAGATTTTGAGAGCTATCAGCCAGGCCTTCTGTGGGGTAGTCAGTGTCGTCGGTAGCGGGCCAGAATCCCTGGGGCTCCGATAGGGAAAGTTGCGGAGGCTCTCCCACGAGGATAGTAAAAGAGCTTGTAACTGGGAGTTTGGGTTATACGGGTCAGGGTTAAAGCACCAGTGGAGGTAATATATTTGTGAAGCTATGAAATACCAATGGAAGTTGGGGAGGGCCAGTCCTCCCTTGTCGCACGGTGCACATAACTTTGACCAAGCGATTCTGGGTGTTTTCTTGTTCCAGAGAAAGGGGGTCACGATTTGGTTTATACTTTTAAAGTATTTTTTGGGAATAAATATTGGCGCATTATGGAGTAGATAGAGAATTTTGGGGAGGTAAATCATTTTAATGACATTTACTCTACCCCAGAGAGAGAGAGGGAGTTTAGCCCATCTGTTTAAGGTATTGGTCAGATTAAGTAAAATAGGGTCTAGGTTTAAGGTAGTGTATTTGGTGAGATCTGTATGGACTATCACTCCTAGGTACTTGAACTGGGTGGCCCATTCAAGTGGGGTCTCTTGTGGTAGAGATCGAGGTTGGTCAGGGTCAATGGGGAATAAAACAGATTTTTCCCAGTTAACGCGTAGTCCGGAAAACGAGCCAAACCGGTTGACCAGGTCAAGGAGGGCAGTGAGAGAATCATTGGGATCTGCCAAATATATAAGGAGGTCGTCAGCAAAAAGGGAGATTTTTTCCTGAATAGTGCCGTAGGTTAAACCCTTGATTAAAGGAGATTGTCTGGTCAGAATTGCAAGTGGTTCTATTGCTAGGGCAAATAGAATTGGGGAAAGGGGGCAGCCTTGCCTTGTTCCCCTCGATAGTAAGATAGGGGGGGAGATATGGCCATTAACTCTCACCCGTGCCGTGGGGTTCTTATATAGAAGTTTGATCCAGGATATGCATCTAGGGCCAAATCCGAAACGGGCTAACACCTCCCACAGGTAATCCCACTCCACCGAGTCGAAAGCCTTAGCAGAGTCAAGGGAGGCAACTACTCTGGTGCCTGTTTCAGTATGGGCAATCTGCAGGTTGGTAAAGAGTCTGCGGAGGTTGATGTTAGTGGAGCGTCCTGGCATAAAGCCAGATTGATCAGGGTGAATAAGGTCAGGGACTACCTGTTGGAGGCGGGAAGTGAGGACCTTAGCCAGGATTTTAGCATCTGTATTTAGGAGAGATATAGGGCGGTACGAAGAGCAGCGAGCTGTATCTTTACCCGGTTTAGGGATGACAACTATGAGGGCCTCTGTAAATGATGGAGGTAGAGAATTACTATCAAAAGCACTTTGCAGCGTTTCTAGATATTTTGGGACTAATTGTTCTGAGAGAGCTTTATACCAGTCTGGAGGGAGGCCATCCGGTCCTGGTGTCTTATTGGGGGGTAGGGAGGCAATGGCATCAGCAATTTCTCGGGGCGTTATAGGTGCATCCAGAAATGTTCTGTCACTAAGTGAAAGAGACGGGATAGGGATTGAGTCCAAGAACTGAAGGAGTTGGGTTCTAGAGTGAGTAGTTGTGGTAGAATAGAGGGTTTGGTAGAAGGTGGCAAATTCTTGTGCTATGAGCTTGGGTTCTGCGACTATAGAGCCATCATCCAAGATAAGGCGGGGAACAGCGGAGGAAGTTGTCTGTTGTTTAGCCAAAAATGCCAAAAGCTTACTATTTTTGTCGCTCTGATCAAAGATACGCTGGTTCTGGTAAAGTAAGGCTTTCCTAGTTAGTGATATGGAGGCTCTGGAAAGAGAGTCTTGGGCACTTAGGAGACCGGCATAGTTGGCAGGGGTAGGGTTCAGAGTATGTGCTCCGGAAGCATTGTGGAGTTCATTCTCCGCAGCTTTAACCTGGTCTAAAGTATCCTTCCTCGCTTGTGAGATTGCCCCCATAAGTGCTCCTCTCATGACTGCTTTAGACGCATCCCACAGAGTCAGAGGGGAGGTGGACCCCACATTATGGACCCAATAGTCGCCATAGGCCTGGGCATTCGCTTCAGCCACCGTAGTGTTTTTAAGCCAAAGAGGGCTTAAGCGCCATAGCTTGTCTGAGGCCTCCGGATTCCAGCGAAAAGTAACTTGGAGTGGGGAGTGGTCGGATAGGGATTGGGGTAGGTATCGGATTTGGTCAATCATAGGCAGGAGGTCATGAGACACTAGGGCCAGGTCTATTCTAGAAAAAGTTTTGTGTGTTGGAGAGTGGCAGGAGAAGGTTCTTTGGAGTGGGTATTTCCATCTCCAGGGGTCAGTCAGCTGTAAGGCTTCTGTCCACTTGGTGAGCTTTGTAAGCGTATGGGGGTCAGGGCTAAGCTTATCCAAGGACGGATTTAAGCAACAGTTAAAATCCCCCATAATACAGAGGGGGCTAGGTGGGAATTCAGACAGTTTAGTCATCATTGTATCCAGGATTGACACTGCAAATGGCGGAGGCATATATAGATTGACCAATAGAATGGGTTTGTTGGCGATAAGGCCATGTAATACCAGGAATCTGCCGTAGTGGTCTAAGTGGAGCTTTAGAAGTTCAAATGGCAGACCCTTGCGAATTAATACGGAGACCCCCCTCGAATGAGTTGAAAAAGTAGAATGGAAATGCCAACCCACCCATGGTTTCTTAAGTGCGAGAACTTTTTGCCCGGAGAGATGCGTCTCCTGGAGGAGAAGGATAGAGGGAGGATATCTCTTGAGGTAATTAAACATCAAGCTCCTTTTAAATTTGGAATTAAGGCCCCTCACATTCCAAGAAAGTACTGATATATTAGCCATAACATACAGTAGCAGGTATATGCCGAGCCAGAGGAAGTGTCCATCCCTTCAGGTACATGAGTAAGAGAAACATAGAAAGTGCAACATGCTTAGTTATTATGCCATACAACTGAGAGTGAATAGTCTGCAAAATAGATTGATATACAAACCCAAAACATATATAGCCCCAACCCTCCCTACTCACCCCCCAAACTCGGGTGAGTCTATTACCCATAACAATCTATAACAATAATGGGGGTTATCCCCTAGACATCTGCTAAGAAACAGTCCCTATCCGGGGGTCTAGGGCGGGTGTTAAAGTTAGTAACTGCCTGATGTCAGGCACCGAGCTGAAATGTTGGGCACTTGCCCCGTAAGAAAAGACCAGGAGTGGCCCGCAGTAGGATACCGACGTGGCCGGGAAGGGGAAAAAAAAGAAAAAAAGGGGGGTGGGGAAACTGTAAATTGCAGGATTATTAACAGACTCCTTCAAGTCAGTTGCATCTCCATTTTTTTCAGGTAGGAAATGGTGTCCTTAGGATGCAAAAGAGGGTCATGCCTCCTCAGTGGTGACCGTTTTGGAGGATTGCAGGGCTGATCTCTTAGGCAAAAACCTTAGGGGGCAAGCGTTCCATGGGTAAAACAATGGGAAACTAGGCAGGTATGTTTGAGGGACAGCTGGGGTGCTTATTTGCAAGCTTACCCAACATTGTGCGACGGTCGCCATAGAGTAAGTTCTACCTTGCTAATACCTAAGATAATGTGAGAGGAATACGCATGGCCCTGCAGAATAATATTGGAGTAGGAGTATTTGACACAAACTGCCAAAGGCAACAGAATGCCTTATTGGGTGTGAGAAACAACAACTTGTAGAGATCCTCGTGGGTTGGATCAGAAATGGGGATTCTGGGAGGTTACTAGCTAGACAGGTCTGGGATTCCGGTCAGGAGAGTGGCGAACGCCTTGTTGGTTGAGCCAGTCTTCCACGTCCTTAGGTGAGGTGAAGAAGTGTGCGCGGTCGCCATCTTGAATGCGCATCCGCGCAGGGTATTGCATACTGTACTTGAGTTGCGCCTCTCTGAGTCGAGCCTTTACCCTTGTAAATTCAGCCCTTTGTTTTGAATGGTAGGGGAAAAGTCAGGGTAAAGTGATACTGTTGCCCCTTGGAAGCGAATCGGGCCTTTCACTCTGGCTGCTGTAAGGGCCGCATCCCGATCTCTGTAGTTGAGCAGTTTTAGGAGAAAAGGGCGCGGGGGAGCACCGGGTGGTGGGGGTTTTGTTGGAACTCTATGAGCTCTTTCCACAATAAAGACTTGTGAGAAGGTATTTGGGCCTAGAGTCTCTTGGAGCCAATTTTCTATAAACAATGGAGGGTTATTCCCCTCCACCCGCTCAGGCAGGCCAATTATTCTGATGTTATTGCGTCTGGACCTATTTTCTAGGTCATCTGCTTTATCAATGGCTGCCTTCAGTTGGTTTTTCATGGCCTGAACATCAGTTTGTAACGGGGGCATGGCGTCATCAATTTCCGACACTCTGGTTTCGAGGGCCGTAGTACGCTCCCTCACCTTTTGTAGGTCCTGGCGCAGCAAGGATAGGTCAACTCGGATTTCCTCAAACTGTGCAGTGGTAGATGCGCGGCTCTCCATAATTGCGGATAGTACATCTCCCAGGGTGGGTTCAGGAGGTGTTGCTGGTGGATCCAGGGCTAGGTCTGGAGGAGAGGGTGGCTGAGAGGCCTGGCCGGGAGACGGCGGGTGTGGTTGATCTCGTGCAAAGCGCTCTAGGCGAGAGGCAGTCTCCGGTTTTGGTTTGGGGGTATTCCTCCTCATCTTTGTCAATAGATCCAGACAGGAGAAGTATACTGAGTAATGGAGTAACGGGGTAAGTAGCAGGGTATGTGTGCTCGGTGCTCGGAAAATCAGGCAGCCACGTCTGATCACGGCATCATTTTGGACATGCCGCCGGGAGTAGGCTAATACCCTCTAACCACAGAAGGTATATTTCAGATCAGGGGGGGGCAGAGGGGGCACAGCTCCAGGTATCGTAAGGGCCAGTGCAAAGGTGCCAACAGATGCTAGAAAAGGCATAAAAGGGGCCAGTTCTGTGGCCTGTTAAGAGCACCCCCTGAGTTACGGTGGTAGAGGCCTGTTTTGTCCAGAATTATGTCCTGCCGCTGTCTGAGCTGTTAGGTGCCAGCTTCTAGGGTTGTGAGGCCGTGATATGGACCAAGGTATTGATGTCTGTAGGGGTATAGTAGCGCTCATAGATACTGCGCAGTATGGTGGTGTGATAGGTATTAAGGTCCCCTAATGTTGTGGGGTCACTCACCCCTTATACCTGCTGTTTTCAGCCTCTCACAGGCTCTTTCCCTGGTCAAGACGGGAACCGCGCCGTCATTCAGCCGCGCCCGGGGAGACCCGCCTACTTTAGTCCGCGGCTTCTCCTAGCTTACTAGGCCGCACTTCTGTTTTCGGCTCCAGCTACTGCTAGAGCGCTCGTTTCGGAGCCAGATTAAAGCTGGCCGGTTCCTCTACCCAGCGGACGACCCCTGCGGTATTTTTGGTATTGGGGGACTTGGAAAGAGGGGGATCTCGTTGGTGACCCCAGGAGCGCCAAAACAGTGCGGCCGTTCGGCAGTTCAGCTAGCCACGCCCCCCCGTGGGGTCTACTTTTAGTGATGTTGTCCCATTATGATCTACATCCATAAAAGCATTGATCACATTCTGTTCCATGGAAAATATTATTTAAAGTAATTTGTGAGAAAATGTAAATTGCTATATTTAATTGCTATATTTATGTAAGCTTAACATAATAAATATCTGAATGAAAAGCATGAAACAGGAGGGTGATTTGGACACGTTGTTTGTTGGCAGTGTCTTGATCTACCTTTTCACCACCCCTGCCCCAGCTGGTTTTCAGCCCCATCCACTGCCCCCTTCTAAGCTCCTCCCCAGCAACAGCTATTCTGTTGAAACGTTCCCCTGTGTGCCAACCTGCCATAAATCTGCACAGTTGCAAAGTGGAGTTTAAAGGTGCAATGTTCCAGACAGGGGATCAATATCCAATGATGTCAATAACCAGGCTAGCAACTATATGTTCACTGCAATTCTGACTGGCCTTCAGACAAGAATATTTTGAAGTTCCTATAAAACTGTATATGTGCTTATACCCACCTCGTCCAGAAGTGCCCTAGCTTTTGTGCTCAGCCCTGTTGGATACACGGGTCTGGTCCTGGTGACTAGATATGCCAGATAGTTCTTGTCCTGGCCAGCGTTGAATGGTGATTGCCCAGTAGCCATCCTGCACAGAATGATCCCAAAGGCCCACCAGTCGACCCCTGAGTCATAGGGACGATTCAAGAAGATCTAGAAAAGTAAGAACAAATCACTTACTAAATTGTTGCTCATGTTCCTCCATTTAACCCTTCCCATGCCTTATTGAGATTCATGAATCAGTCTACACTGATTGTGCATTTTAGTTATTGTTAAAAAGTAACAAAAGTAACTAAAATAACCTCCCAGCAGTATTCATTGTGCACTTTTCAAGTCCCCCCTCTGCTCCTGCTCAATTCTCCATCTGTCCTTGAAGAATCATGTTTCAATTTCCCCAGAAATAAATATCCATTCAGGCTCTTTTGGCTCATTAATTAGGGCCTTCCTGGCCACTCCTGGGACCACCAGCAACCACAGGGTCTGCCACTTTAGTGAGGATAAGGAGTATCATGGGTTATACCTAAAAGCAATGTAGTACTAGTGCTGGCACATTGAGGTGTATCCCAGGCAGCTCAGTGGGACACAGGGAGGGGAAGTTTTAGACAATATCCCGTGTCGCATTTATTCCAAAGCTAATGATGTACAGAGAAAACACCAATACTGTTCAATTGCACTTGAACATTTTCAGGGCCAAAATCCACTTGATGAGCTCCTTTAATCTGTAGATAAAAATTATTATGGCCCTTACACACTCTCTCTAAGCCTTCTGCATACACCTCTGTAAGTCTGTAGCACCTCTCCCTATTCGGTTAGGAACTACATTATAACTGAATTTCTCACCTCTGGAGCCATGTAACTTTTGGTTCCAGCAATGTCCTTTATCTTCTTCCCGTAGTAAACGCCCTCTGCTATCACCCCGAAGTCTGCAATTTTGACGTGGCCATCTTTGCTTATTAATATGTTGGAAAGCTTTAAGTCCCTGGAAGAGAAAGGTTAATAATAAGTAAAGGGTCATGTGGGAGGGAAGGAAGCAATAAAGACAAGGAGACAGAGAATATTATAGAAGACCTCTCTTGATCTGAACAGGCCAAAGCTGATAAACCAGAAACATTAACTGGATAAAACTGCCCCCCCCAAAGGCAACACTGGAGCAACATTTTGCTCACAGACACTGTTACTTAAGGATGTAGAGCTTTTCTGGAATTAAGGGGGTGTTTCACTTTTAAGTGTATTATAGTTGCTGATTCGGAGCATCTTTTCCTTTGGTCTAATTTTTTTATTTTGTACTGTTTTTGAATTATGTGCCTCTGACCCCATCTAAAACAAATGCGCTGTATGTCTATACATGAATTGGTATTGCTACTTTTTATTATACATTTTTCCATTCAAGCCCTCTCCTTTTCATATTCCAGTCTCTCGTTCAAATCAATGCATGATTGCTAGGATAATTCGGACCCTAGCAACCAGATTGCAGAAACTGCAAACTGGAGAGCTGCTGAATAAAAAGCTCAATAATTTCAAAAACACAAGTGATAAAAAATGAAACCGATTGCAAATTGTCTCAGAATATCACTCTCTACATCCAACTAAAAGTGCATTTAAAGAAAGACAACTCCTTTTCAAAGAAGCCACATGTGAAGAGGGTTACACAGTTACAGTGAGCATTGTATAAGAGAAAAGCATTGCTTCATAAGAGGCAATTGTAATGGGACAAAACTGTGTGTGAGTTCATGGTGTAAAGGGATACAAACATTCTATTCATTACTATAATCCCATCTAGAGCCATTGCAAATTATTTATCTATAACTTTCTCTATCTCCATATTTCCTATATACTTTCCTGCACTTCCTGCATTATGACCCCCCCTACCCACATTGAGGAATGATAAATGTGCATTAAATATTGTTTTTTTGGAGCCATAGGGGGTGTAACTTAAGGGGCACAGAGCTGAAATATCACTATATTATACAGTGCAGGGGGGAGCAGAGACAGGGGATTCACTTACTCTGGAGGGATGGGGGAAATGCCTCTACGCGCTGACACTTTATAAAAATCTATTCACTGCTCTACCTAAAACTGGTGAGGTTGAATATTTATTCCATAATCCCCAATCTTCAAAAGGGAAACTATCTCTCTTGGTTTTTGTTTGAAATCAGAGCTGAGACAGAGAGAGAGCAATGTTACTTACCTGTGCACAATCCCTCTTGAGTGGAGAAATTGGAGGCCTATTATCAGTTCTGCAGAATAGAAGCTGTAGAAAAATATGATCATACATTTAAGCCATCATATTTACCTTTATTGCAATGGTTCAGTTATTAAAGCCCCCCCCCCCCCAAGGTCATTCACATATCCAAATGGCTGTGCAGTTTGCTCAGAATGGGCCAAAATACATTATAAAATCTGGTTGTATGAGGCCAGCTTCAAACTCCAATAGTAGAATAGTAGCAGACACCACCGATCAAACAAATGTCTTTATTAGCATTACATTATTTTTTTTTTAAAAAAAGCTTGTTTTAATAAAACATCTTAGCCGGACACAGCATTTGTGGAGCTATACAGGAGTCTTGTGGTTTGGGAGCAAACACCAATCTGTATTTAGTAAGATAGCAAGTAAGGTTGGAAAAAGACACACGTCCATCAAGTTCAACCTTTTAAGTCTATATAAAACCTGCTTAACTGCTAGTTGATCCAAAGGAAAAAAAAAAAAACCCATTTGAGGGACCAGTCCCTGGATCAACTTGCAATATGAGCTATCTTCCATAGGTCATTAACCCCATAGCAGAATCTTCTGAAAATTTAAACAGATTGACTCCTATATTATTATTATTATATGATTAATCCAGTGTAAGATGGCTTTGCTTGCCATTTTCTGGACCCAAAGTAGATAATTTGGAACTAACCAATAGGCTAAACATGATGCGCCTTTCAGCTTTGTGTAACCGACACCTGTCTAATGTGTGTTTATAAACCCACAGTTTGTATGTTACTTACATTACGGACTTCATCTCTAGTTTCCCTCTGTTTCTTATCATTTGGGAAAGGCTGGTTTTGCTCTCGCACTACATCACCATAAAGGCATGCAGCTGGTTACACAGATACAAAAGAAGAGCATAAAAGTGAGTAAAATGCAGTACATTGCAGTGCTCGCAGTTATTACGAGCATTCAAACATTCATTGTGATGTGAAAGAGAAAATAATTCCTGCATTAATATCCGTTTTCTATCCTGTACCATACAGTATGCAGCAAACCACATAAGCCAGATATGGGCTTCATTAAAAGCTCTCCTATCAGCAGCTAACACAGGAGTGTCCATACTTTACCAATGCAAGGTCTACTTTAAGTGATCTTGTCCCATTATGATTTACATCCATAAAATCATTCTGTTCCATGGAAAATATTACTTAAATACTAATTTATGGGAAAATGTATATTGTTATATTTAACAATATTTCTTAGGTAACCTTAACATAATACATATCGTATCTGAATTAAAAGCATGAAATAGGAGGGTGATTTAGACAAGCTGTTGGTTGACAGTGTCTTGAGATCTACTGATCACCAGCTAAAGGTCTACTGGTAGATCCCGATCTATCTTTTGGGCACCACTGAGCTAACAAGTGACTTGGTTGAAGAGGGGCACAGGGAGAGGTGTATATATATATATATATATATATATATATATATATATATATATATATATATATATATATATATATATATATATATATATATATATATATATATATATATATATATATATATATATATCTATATCTATATCTATATCTATATCTATATCTATATAAGTGTGACAGTGTTTTCTGTCTCACTGTTGGAGGAACAATGGCAACATAGGAGAGAAAAAGTACCAGAACTCCATTACTGTTTAAAAATTACTCATTTACATGCCTTTACTCAATGTTAGTTCAGCTGTGAGCACTACTGACTAGTCCAGTGTGTCATACATGCACAGGGATTTGCTGGGCTGGGACACCCATACAAGTGTGACTGGATATAAATATATATAGCAGAGTAAGGTATGTAATATAAGGTCACCAAACCAAAAAGTGTACCTTCGTTTGGAATGCTGCAAGTCCCCTGCAAAGAAAGGGACACTCTCCGGAGATCCTGAGCACCCGTGCTTCACTCTTGATACTTTGTTGATGTCTACTGGTGCCCAACTTCTTAATGATTTTGAGTGCCACGTGCTTGGTTGAGTTGGTGAGTGAGGCCAACATCACCTGAGAAAGGGAGAGAGATAAAGAATTAGAAGTTCTAGTTGGACACCGAAAATAAATGCTTCTGACACTCTGGCACTTGGCTTCAATTGC
The DNA here is from genome assembly GCF_017654675.1 of Xenopus laevis. Lineage (NCBI taxonomy): Eukaryota > Metazoa > Chordata > Amphibia > Anura > Pipidae > Xenopus > Xenopus laevis. The sequence continues at coordinate 40,962,636 of NC_054386.1, read as the reverse complement.
AGTCACCCTAATGAAAATTGAAGATGCATCTGTTGCATGATCATTTTTACTGCAACACAATTGGATCAGAATTGTAAGGAAAAATGATTTACATTTAATTACCTCTTCCAGCTAAAGTGACTAGGGGACACCCATATACCACACCCAACCTCTCCCTTATGATCAAAGGGTTTGTTCACCTTTGGGTTAGCTTTTAATATGATGTAGAGAGTGATACTATGAGACAATTTGCAATTGGTTGTTGTTTTATTATTTTTGGTTTGTGAGTTTTTTAGCTTTATATTCAGCAGCTGTTCAGTTTCAGTTCAATTTTCAGGTTGCTAGGGTCCAAATGACCCCACTGACACCGTTTTTGGGAGATATTTCCTTCTTTTCTGATGTTCCTATCAATTCTAAACCTTTTAAGTTGAGGCTCTCCCTTAATTACTTTCTCCGTCACAAAGATGGTCTTGCCCAACTGACGCCGTTTTTGGGAGATATTTCCTTCTTTTCTGATGTTCCTCGCAATTCTAAACCTTTTAAGTTTAGGCTCTCCCTTAATGTTTTCCTCATCAACTGTTTTCTTCCTCTTGTGCTCTCTGAGACCTGGGATCACCAAAAATGTATTAAATTCTCTTCTCTGGTCTGAGTCGCTTGGCAGCACTTCAGTCTGTGGAGAAACTCTGAGCAGAGTGACAGTTTTCAACTGTCACAGAGCAACTGACACATGCCTGTGTGCATGACTATATGCTGTACTAAATAGGTGCCATGTCTACTTAACCCCGTTTAAATTGACACTGTCACAAAAATCCCTCTGTTTCAAAAAAAACTTTTTGTGGGGTTTCTCTGTAAAAGAACAATTTAGAAAAAGATGTCCATAGGTGCATATTGTCAGCTAGATAGGGTCAATAGGAAAAACCAGATCTGGCTGCAGCTGAACCAAGGTGAGCTATACCTGGCAGATCTATGTGACCGCTGAACATTAAAGCAATATGGCCTCACAAGTTGATGGGCAAACTGTACTGAACAGAACATGGATCTGCCTCTGTCTCATCCAAGTCTGACTGTGCAACTTATTAGGAAGGATCACATCTCATTGCTGAAGAATTCCTATATTTTGTATACAGTCCATCAATACATGAATCAGCCAATCACAAGAGTGAGTCCAAGCAGGCCTACAACAAAGGGTTGGCAGAACAGACACATGCCTTGGGTGCAGTGTTTGAGGATCACTAGGCACATACCTCTTCCCTCTGCCGACTCCTAGTCTGGGCCTTTGTCCCCTACGACAGGTAGTCGCCGCATTATCCTGCCCATCCCTCCGTGACACCATCATACATGCGTCTGTACATACATGATGGGGGGGGTGTTGGAGTCAGCAAGGAATTTTATATAGTCATTAAAAGGTTGAACTTAATAGGTGAGTGCCTTTTTTCATACAACATATGTTACTACTGTATGTATGTTACTGTGCTGTTACGACTTCATGTGTCATGTTGCAAAACATACTGCCATTTGCACTCATCTCAGTTGGAGCCCCAGATTATTGTTTCTCTAGTTCCAAGAAACTAAACTGAGTGATTCCCAGCCACACCCTTCCATTTTGCCTTCAATGGCTCAAAGCAGGTTCCTGGCTTTAAGACACATTATCCAGGGACACAAGTTCAATATCAAATACAGCCTCTGACATGATAGCAGCCCACATGGTGCTACAGTATGGCCAATCATAGTCCTTTATTTGACAAACCCCAGGCACTTCTTTTTACTCTTTTTTTTATGTGGCTCATGCATAAACAGGTGTAAAGCTACAATGACTAACCTTCCTGGCAAATCCTTAATATGAATAATGACATTAAAGCAAGGCATAAGTCTGGTTGGTATAAATTTCAGCATTCGAGTGATGTGTGGCCTATTCTGATTTTTCTGGCAAGGCCATCAGTGGTGGTCAGGGGTTTTTAGGTCTTATGTAGGTTTGCCACCTGGCCCGTATTTTACAGGCCTGGCCAGTAAAAATGATGGTTGATCCCAATGTTATTAATAGGGAAAAAATATAAATACTGTATATAGGAAGGCCGTTTTTTTTCTGGAAAAGGTGGCAACTAGTCTTATGGGGGGCCCAGCCGTGCTGCACTTAATTCATCAGCCAGGCTCGCCCTGCTATCTGTGAGCTGTTAATTTTGGAAGGGAGTGCAGGAGCTCAGATGGCTGCATCTTCCATTAAAAACATTGGAGTCTGTCATGGTTAAGTTGCACAGGGATTGGATAACTGAGGTTTGAACTTCCCCTCCAACTCATCCAATACCCATGCAGCATTACCGGGACTTAAACTTAAACAATATCAGTAGGAATTCCTGTCAGCAATTTACTCCAGGCTAAGTTAACCCATTTGTGGTTCCTGTTACTAGATGGGAAGTGGCTGGTCACAATTTTATTTTTTTACATTAACGTGTGAGGGGGGGCATGGCCACAAATGTTTTTTTTCTACTGTGTGGGGCTCTGGCAACCAATATATTTTATTTTATGGGGGGTTCTGACCACCGACGGTTAATTTTTGACCAATGTATTTATATGTTAGAAATGCAAATTGTAACTAAGTTTAGGAGAGCATAGGTACCTGCTTAAAGGAGAAGGAAACCCCCTGGGCGCAAAACCCCTCCCACCTCCCCTGTGTTGCCCCCCTCCCTCCTGGCCTTCCTGTCCCCCTGGGCAAATTCCCCTAACTTGGTACTCACCCCTCTGCGCAGGTCCTGTCCACGGAGTTCACAGTCGCCATCTTCTCCCACGAGTGTCTTCTTCCTGCTTTGACCGGCATCTTCTGGCGCAGTAGGAACATTTACCGGTATGGATCTACACAAAGTTTTCCGATTTCACTTCGGAAAACCAGCCAGTGTCTGTGGGAAATTCGGAGAGTGGTTAAATATTCTACTGTCAAAAAACGATATATTCTTCCACCTTCCAGTGGTAAGTGATTTGCTGCTTAAGTAGCTGGCACTTTTTTTACCTTCATATGTAGTGAATCAGGGATGTTCATATTCTTGGCTGGTTAATGATAAGTAATAGATGGATGGTTGTCACCAGGGACTATACCTAGGGCAGTTTTTATTAATTACAGGGCCCCATATGACTAAGTAAGAAGGCCCTCCCCTAAACTTGGGTGCCTGGGAGGTAGGCCCTATCAACAGGTAGAATGGACCTCTGCATGGTGATGCCCCTGATCTGCCCAGCCATACCCCATTAAAGCCATACCTTCCAATATATAAGAAAGAGGGACAAAAATATATATAATATGTTTTGACCAGCCATTATAGGTGCATCAAGTACTTTATTCTGGGTCACCATGGCATTGGCATGGCAAGTCACTTGTCTGGTCACAGGGAGTTGCCACAGGGAATCGAACCAGGGTCTATAGCATGAGATCCCACATCAAATGCAGATCACTTAAACTCTTAGGTAAGCAGAAGAGGCACTTGCCTAGGGCAACAGTTGGAGGGGTGGCGCCATGCAAGTACCGTTTCTAGTCTGGGCCATTGTTTCCCCGCACCACCTACTGTATCTTCCATTAGAGTTGTTGGTGCGTCTGTGTGTGAGCGCTCATTCGTGCATGCATACAATCGAGGGGGGATATTACATGCCAGTCTGGTTTCCTAGAATGCCCAGCCAGCTTTGCTCACCCTTGAGCAATGATGGGAGATAAATAATAACTATTTTGTCACAATGACAGAGGGCACCATTTACAATTTACTTAAAATAAACCTATAAGGCACTTGGGGCATTTAGTTCATCACTGCAAGCTGTGGCCAATGCCCCTGTTTTCGCCTTTCACTGCTCAGAATGTTATTAAATGCATAAGTGTCAGAAATGTGGGCCATGAACCCCCCCCCAGGGATACTACTGTTAACCATTATAAATCATAGATATCACTCTGGAGAACCAGTTTCTTTAGTCAGTAATCACTTTATTCAGAAATGCACAACATTTTCGCCTCTAGTGGTCCTTCCTCAGGTGCTCATACAAACACCCAAATCCCTTTGAAAACCAGCAGAAAACCAACAAGCGTGTCCATTCCCCCATGTGGCTAGACACATTAGTATACATTCTAACAAAATTTTCTTGTACCTCGGTTGCCCTTTCATTGAGGAGGCAATACATACCCATAATATAAAATGAACACACATTTTATATAAAAAGTATTTGTTTGTTTTTTTTGTAAGTGGAAAAGAAATTGAGACAGAGCCATATAACAAGAACAATTCAGATTTATTGGTTGAAACATCTATCACTCGCTAGACATGCTCTTATACACATTGGTCACATTTGCAAAGGTAGAGGAGTTACAAAGCAATGCAAGGCTGAAGAGGAATGTGTGCTGTACTCAGAGAAAGAACATGGAACATCCCACAATAAAAAGGTACATTCCCCCACGAGCTCCTGCTTTACATTATTTACACAAATACACAGATTTAGCATTAAAAAATAAACATGAATTTCACAAAAAAAAGGCATTTAAATCTTTTTGGAGAAGGAACCGAATTCTGTTGCAAATTCCCGGTCTCCTTACCCAGGGCTGCAAGTGTAATATCTCTATGTATAGAGAAGCGGCATTTGCAAAGACAATCAGTTCATTAAGAGCAGAACCAGCAGTACATTCATTTTATTCATTTACAGAAGAATAAATTGATATTTAACAAGCCTTTTTGCAGCTACTTTCCCCTATTGAACCAAAGAGGTCGTTTTCTGGGATGGGTTTTTTGGGGGGAGGGGTTCTAACCCAATTGCATGAGGTAGTTTTTCCACTTCATTTTAGGAGGTGTTGGGGAAAATTATCTCTGCTTTTCCTAAGTACAACGTTTGGACATTGATAACGGGAAAACAACATAATTTTGCATACGAAGTGACTCTCCTGTCACATGACCAACCCTCTTTTGTGTCCAATACTTTGTATTTGTATCCCCCCTTCACTCAGAGAAGCCAGAGATATAGAAGGGGGTGGAAGAGGTAATAGGTTAATCCTTGGGGTGGGCTGAAGCAGCCAATCAGCATACCCGTAACACATTTAAAAGAAAAAGGCTGATCGGCCGGTGTTTGGTGCAGGAGAGGGGGTGACTGGAGCCCCGAGGGTTATATTGTGCAGCAGCTGGACACCAGCAATGTTGCCCTCGGAGCGGAATACTGATTTGGTATGATATAGCATTGGGCTGATTTAATTTGCAGTGGGGTAACTAAAAGGCAAGTAAAGACTAACAAACCGTCCACATCTCTAGGAAGTCTTAGCACAGCCCTCTTCTGGTGAAGTGATTAAGATATACACACTTTAAAGTGTTCTTCTGTCTTTCAATACTGCAAAAGACAGACCGGTAATAGTAATAAAGTATTACCTATAACTTTTGTTAGGCTTTCATTGCCCTTTATAAACGTGTGCCCACCTTGTGCAAGGAATACATGGAAACCCTTAAGCATCTCAGCTGCTGCAGAAGCAAAACTCTCAAACCATCATGACCCTTGCCAACAGATTATGAAATGCAGGTTGCCTGAATTATAGAAATTGAGACCAGTGCAGGCACATGGCATTTTAACCTTTCACTGCCAGATAATGTTACCCACAGTCGTACAAGAACAGGGGAGCTGCCCTCCGGCGTAGGCAATGTAAACGCTTGGGAAGGGGGGTGTTGAGAATTGCCACTGTATACTGTATACTGACACAATAACATTTAAACAGATAAAAAAAATGACATTTGGGTCTATAGCATGAAAACATCCCTTTGGGACTCCCCACACATCATACAGAATGCCTAGTGATCCTGTCTGCCAGGGATCTTGCATAGTTAGTAATGTGCATTAGTGGAGGGAAAATCCCTGTACCGGCAGTGCTGGGTGATTCTAGATGAAGCCAGTGGGATGTTGCACAGTTTTTTGGTTGTCTCAATAACCCAAGCACACACAACAACAGGGCAGAAATGCATAAGGTGTTTTGTCATCTGCTTTTTAACCCACAAAATACCACCACTGAAATTGTTGCTGGTATGTCACTTATAAGGTGTGAAAAGCATGTTTGTGCCATTATAAAATGTAAATGAAATCCAAGCGGAATTTCAGTGGTAGCGCATTTTGCCTTTTAATTTGTACTAGGGAAAGAAATCTGTGTGTTACCTGCTCCTTTGGTGAAAGGGTTAATGATAAAGAAGGTTCCAAGACATTCCAAAACATTCATTTTAGAAGCAAAAGCAACTAGTCAACCCCCACCAGAAAATAACAAAAGCAGAAAAAACATAATATATATTTTTTTAGAAAGAAAAATTCTAATAAAAAATAAGACAATTTCAAGTCCCCCCCCCCGAAATAACAAAATAGAACAACAACAAAAAAAACAAACAAACAAAAAACGTCTAGTTCTGAAAGACAGACAATGTGTGAGGCAAAGCTTAAACTTGTGGGGTTTTGTTGCGGCAGATCTAATGATAAGATTTGGATGCAGAGATTAGCCAGTACTACAATTACATCTTTATTTTAGTTTGTTCATTAATTTGTAGTATTGTGTAGATGGGAGATGCCCAATCTGTGGCCTTCTAGCTATTAACTTCCATCGACTGGTTAGTATGACCAAACTGGGGCCTGTGCTACATGTTGAACTATAAAAAGCTAGAGATTATGTATTTATGTATGTATGCACCTATATTAAAAATACAGTCTTGCATATCAGTCTCCCCACCTGCTTGCATCCATTCCAAAACAGATGGTGCCCAGCACCCTAGCAACAGTAATAATAAAAGGGATATATCAGTGCCTGCTGGCCGTTCTGCCGTCACAGTGGCTTTCTTTCGCCCACAGTTAGATGGGATTACTTCTATAATATCTGTCCTTTATAGTGAAATCAGAGTTTGTAGAGAGGATGCGCTAATGTCTATATCAAAGTTCACTAATACATTTTTTTCGGCATACATGAGACTGCAGTGGACATGAGACTGCAATAGAAAAAAACCCATTCTCTTTTTACCCTGTTTAAAGGCACAAGCCCCCTGGGTTCTGTACAGAAAAAGGAAATATAGAAAATACAGATGAGGCCCTGCCTGCACTGTGTTCAGTGAGAGTGGGCACTGCCCCCATTCAATCTTCTAATCTATCTTTCTTGGAGGAACCTTCGGATCTTGGTTGCCTCCATTTGATTGACAGCCTAAGTCCCATCATACAGATGCAGCCACTTTGGTTTGTCTGTTTGACACAGAATAACTAAACACAGATATCCCATTTATCTCATTTAACACAGAAAACTGTGTCACAACAACCCATCTAATTAAAGCATTCACCATTGTGAACAATGGAGCTTTGGTATGCTAATGAAAAGGTTAAATGCATTAAATGAGTTAAGATGACTTAAGATAACACAGTTTCTTCAATTACCCCTGAGTCATGACGCATTTAACTCACAAATCCAAGTGGCTTCATCTGTACCTTTACCAGCTTATCTGCAGGAAGAATGCAGGGTGTTTTAGCTCTGCAACAACTGGAGGGCTTATAAAGGCTCAGTTCCATAATACTGTTGTTGATACAAAGCTGTTTGGGGTACTAGGAGTAACAACAAGAGGGCCACAGGTTTGGCATTGTCTATTTATCATTTCCACCTTCACATTGGGCCCTTGCTAAGCCAATTACAGTTTTAAGTGAGACTGACACATGTGAAGAGATCATGCCTGTGCCCAACCCAGGATCTGACACATCCATACACTATTGAAACCAACAGTGGTAAGTTCCAAGCTGCTTGTCCTGTCTCTAGGTTTCCTTTACTGGCTTGTAACTTTTTCGCTTTCCTAGCTATAACATGGGCACAATGTCTCCATATGCGTCAGTAGGGTTTATCTTATTTCTCCTATATACAGAAGCTTGTGTGGCCATGGCTTAGTGTATACCCAGACATGGTTTTTACATTCAGTTTAAGACACAAATCCAAGTGAAGCCCTGTTTGATATACTTTCTAATTTGGCTATATTCCTGTGGAATGCCATGCAGCATGATAGTGTCGGCAGGACAAATATTCGACCCAATATGTGCCCTTATTCCACTGAGCATCAGTACGAGCTCACTGCTGCCTTTCACATCAGGGCAAGCCTCATTTTTACCGCTAAGCCTACACCACCAACAAGACGGTCAGAGACACTGATGGCAAATTCAGCCAAGTTTGGCTTAGGGAAATACATTGTGTTTGGCTTTGTGATGCTCCATAACTACACTGCAGGTTATGGAAAGGGATTTAGTTGAAACTTTTGTTAAATTCATATACAGGTATGGTACCAGTTTTTCAGAATGCTCAGGACCTGTGGTTTTCCAGATAATTGATCTTTTTGCAATTTGGATCTTCTACTAGAAAATCATGGAAACATTAAATAAACCCAATAGGCTGTTTTTTGCTTCCTGTAAGGATTAATTATATCTTAGTTGGGATCAAGTACAAGCTACTGTTTTATTATTACAGAGAAAAATTTGGATTATTTGAATATAATGGAGTCTATGGGAGACGGCCTTTCCGTAATTCGGAGCTTTCCAGATAACTGATCCCATACCGGTTTTTTAAATATCAAATTTTATTTTCCAAGTACCCAACAACAAAGTTGTTGGTGCTCCTGCAAGACTACAGAAACCCCAGTCTAAAGGATCTGTGCCCTATTAATTAACAGTCACTATTTAACAACTATCAACCTTAATAATCACTTCCCAAAGGTATTTAGTGTCTAGATTTTTAAGAAGCAGATGATAATAACTGGTGATACATTAAGCTTCGCTTTACTGTTGTGCCCCAGAAGCAGCCATTTCCTCTACAAATGCTAAATAAATGTTTTCATTGTTGTGAAAAGGCACTAGATGACGTTATGGACTTCTATCATTGGCATAAAGATAGATTTTATGAACCAGATGAGAGTGCATATATTTATATATCTTATTAGCCATCATTTTAAGCAGTGCTAAGTGTCTATTAGTGATTAGATGTATTGCTAGCTCCAAAGTAAGTTTGCCTTTATGGTTAATTCAGGCACAAGCAACACTGCAGAACTATGTATATTTAATATTTAGCCGGCGACCCTTTCTATAAAATCCTTTCATCCAATAAATTAATTTTGCAGCGGTTAAGTTATACATGAGCCTGGGAAATTGCATCACTGTCAAAACCAGATTTTGAATGTCCATCTATAATACAGTTATAGACTAGGATTAAGGTTACAAGTCGCCCCTGACAGTGTGCACACTGATTCATGGGAAGACAGGCTATCTGTTCCCCTAACAAAGAATTGTTGGTTTGTACTTTTCAAATATATCAATAATGGTTTGGACCAAGCACGGCTACTATAAATATTCTTAGTAAAGGATATTTTATAGATATATTTTAAAATGACTATTTATATATTCAGAATTCATCCATTAATTATATTACTATTTATCTTATTGTTTTGTCTGATCATTTCAAATGTATTAAGAACAATTTAAGAGGAAAATAAAGCAGCTAAAAAATGTAATTGATAAAACAAATTAAGTTGGCCTTTAGTTAAATATGCAGCTATTATAAATAGATTTAGCTCAGCATTCAGACTGATGTTACAATTGTCTTTGGGTGTTTTTCCCAGCTGTTAGTAAAATAATTATTGTCCAAAATCCAGTATTTAAAAGAAACACAAAAACGCATGAAGAAATACTTCAAAGCAGCAGCAAGACTAAAGCTGGCCATAAATACAGAGATCCGCTTGTTTGGAGAGGTAGCCACACAAACGGATCTCTCCCCAAAATGCCCACCTTTAGGTGAGTAATATCAGGCTGATCCAATTGTTGGATCATAACAAGAAGAATACTGGCAGTTGGACTGGGAATTGCATCAATGAACCAATGCATTCCTCGATCAAACAGGATTTTTAAACCGCACATCCGACTTTTGTCCAGATATCAATTGGGAAAGCCTGCTGGAGGGCCCCATACACTGGGCAATAAACTGCAAACTTAATCTGTCTGCAACTTACATCAGCCTGTGTATGGGGAGCATAAGAGGACCCCATTGCAAAGCCAAACACAGTAGATTCCCTATTCCCTTAGTCAAATCACTGCCCAATTTCTGATCAAAAGCAATATTGTCTACAGTACAAAAAAAATTCTAACAAAACACAAAATTGAGGTAGTTTTTGTCCAACACTATCAAAATAATTCTTACCCTTCCTCCCACACAAAAAATAAATCTAAATTCATTGAAAAAGAAAAAAAATTACAAAATTTGTATTAAAAAGGCAACACTGTAACATGTAACGCCTGCAATGCAGAAAAGTTGTCCACAAAAAGGTGTTTTAGAAAAAAAAAGACAAAAAATATGTATGTAAACAGCAATGAAATGCAAGAATCTGCATTTGTTTTTCATTTGTGCACCCGTGTTGAAGATAATACATTCAACTCTGTCAGGAAATAAATATATAAGAAAAAAAATATTTTTCCTCCTTTTTTGTTCCCATTTTTTTGGGCTGATACAGTCTTTTTTTCTCCCTCACTTCTTTAAATGATCCAAGTAGCCTCAATGCAATTTCCACGCTGATTTAGCATCTCTCTCACTCCTTGGTTACACTAGTTTTGCACGAGTGAAGAAAGGCTTTGAATAGCAGTGGAAGTTGTTCCAGAGGCACATTCACCAGTTTTCCTGCAGAAAAGAAGAGTTTGATGTCTCAGTCAGCCTCAGAGTAATTATCTTGTTAAGGATTGTGTTCTTAACAATAGAAAAGGCAGAATTTGCTGCTTGGTCTTTATCTTAGATGAGTATGAGAGAAGCCTCTGGTCTGATAGCACCAATAGAATCCCGTTGTGGACATCTTTGATACCTCACTGTTGAACTGGAATGCCCAACCTTTGACCATAGGCGCACACTCTCCATACTCCTCAACACCTCTTCATTCTCCTTGTCTCATTTCTTTAGATACAATCATTTATTCTGACATCTATTTCTTTTCTTTGCTCCAATATAAAAATAGGGAATGACCATGAAATGGTTAGAAGTAGGAGGGCCTACTGACACCTAAGCCCACCAGGAGTTTGCCCTTGTATCCTGGATGGCCAATCACTGCAACACCTAATGGCTTAGAACCGCATAACATTTACCAGTAGGAACTGAATAGGATACTGGTCTTCACTTTTTATTCCTTTTGCATTACTTAAATGGATACTGTCATGGGATAATAACATTTTCAAAATGAATCAGTTAAAAGTGCTGCTCCAGAAGAATTCTGCAATGAAATCCATTTCTCAAAAGAGCAAACAGATTTTTTTTATATTCAATTTTGAAATCTGACATGAGGCTAGACATATTGTCAATTTCCCAGCTGCCCCAAGTCATGTGACTTGTGCTCTGATAAACTTCAATAACTCTTTACTGCTGCACTGCAAGTTGGAAGGTAACGGGAAGGTAACCAGATAACAGCTACCTAACACAAGATAACAGCTGCCTAGTAGATCTAAGAACAGCACTCAATAGTAAAAACCCATGTCACACTGAGACTCCTTCAGTTACATTGAGAAGGAAAAACAGCAGTCTGCCAGAAAGCATTTCTCTCCTAAAGTGCAGGCACAAGTCACATGACCAGGGGCAGCTGGGAAATTGACAAAATGTCTAGCCCCATGTCAAATTTCAAAATGAATTTCAGTGCAGAATTCAGCTGGAGTCTATTAACCGATGCGTTTTGAAAAAAACATGTTTTCCGATGACAGGATCCCGTTAACCAAAGGTTGTGTGGCTCTCCAGAGCTGCAAGATCCTTACAGTGGCCATAGACTCAACAATTAAGATCATATGTTGCAGGAAAGATTGCTCATTTTCAGTACAGACATTTAGAGCTGCATTTTGAGATATACAGGTAGAAACTATAGAATTCTATCTGTATCCGAGGTAAACAATGGGCGATGATCAGGCACCTTTCCCACCTGGTCGATCAATGAGTCGACAAATATCAATCAGGTCATCTCCCGCCATATACACACCACAACTTTGTCTAGTACGATAATTTTTTTGCTTCTATAGCCACCTTGAGTACTGAGCCTGGGTTTAATTCATAAAAGAAACAGAGTTGGAATTGCTCTTCCACGGGGTGGTCCCATGAGCACTGGCATAACTACAGAGGAACAGACCCTGCAGCTGCTGGGGGATCCAGGAGGTATAGGGTCTCCATGAAGCCCTAATTCATATACAATTTGAATAAATATTGGTAAAACAGGTCAATCTCTAGACATTTTAGGGGCCTGAAAAAATATTTGCTTTGGGTCTCAGTCATCTAGTAACACCACTACCCATGAGTCAACCCCCCCAAAACGAAGTGTGCAGCATTTTTGATAAAACAAACCCAGAGGATTAACCTACTGAAGAGCAAATTCTGTGTGCCAGTTCTGTTTCATTTATGAGTATTAAAGGTGGGAGTTGATCTCTATTATTCCAATCATTTACAGAAAAAATACATATTGATTGTACAAGATGCTTAAAGCAAAATGTACATTTAAAGGGCAAATGTTTAATTTAAATAACTGAACTCTGGTTTGATTCATTTAGCAGAACCTTAGTAAGTCCGTTTTATTTCCTGTTTCTCCTGCAACAAGCACAGACTACTCAATTCATGGGGAAAAGTCCAGCAACTCCATAAATATCCTTTGTACAGTACTGTGTAAGATCTGTAGCACTGCAGAATGAAATAACACTGAGCAATCTGTATGGGCACTTACCAGCAATGTAGCGAACCTCAGGTAGGCACATCATAAGGTCTGGGAACCTGTTCGGCTGGTGTGGGTACCTGTACTCGGTGAAGTCTTGGCACACATACCAGTATCGCTTGTTCAGTTGTTCCACCTGGGAGACACTGCTTATGCCCTGGATATCTGGTGAATAAAAATCATAATAATATTGTAAGTCATATAAGCCATTATGCTGACGCAGCCGGATCATGCTAGAATTCTATATGCAATGCTGTACAGTGATGCGTTCTTAAGTAGTAAGTAGTAATATAGTATATATAAAAATATACATGGTTACACACCTGTTGTGCTTTATATTATGTAAAAGCGAATCTGGCTGAATTGCTTTGGGTTTCTGCCTGCTTGCTTAAATGGGAAATTTTGCTAAAATGTCTCTCTACATGCAGGATTTGTGCAAAAGGCAGTTATTTTGTTAGATTTTGTTTGTACTGGAATCAGTTATTTGAGCGATATTTTGAAGATATATTGGGTCTAACTGTCAATGAATATCTGACACCCAACTCCTGCATGAAGAGAGAATGAACCCATTAAATGTGAGTAATATGAGGAAGTATGTTCTCTGCCTGCATATGGTGGTATCAAGCCTTTCCTATCTGTGCTGAATGCAAAAGCTTTGATCATTTAAGATACTGTGGCAGCTCTTACACTGGGGTGAGGGACTGGGACCTGCTTACCTTGATTTAGGAAGTTGATGGCTTTCATGCAGACATACTCTTCATTACTAACTTTGAGTTGGCTGAACTTGCGGAACAAATAGATAAGTCGCTCCATCACTTCCATACCGTCCTCACTAAACCTGCAGAAACAAAGAAAGCACGTGTACTTTAAAACTAAATTTTCCAAATTGGCAAATCTCCAATCTACACAAACAGAACAAAAAACCTCTGCAACTAATAAATTGATTCATTATTTTATTCTAGACCCACAAATATTGTAATGCTCTGAATGCCAGGACTTCAGTGTCAGACTGGCCCACCGGGATACCAGGAAACTCCCAGTGGGTCCAGGTGTCAGTGGGCCCTCATGCTGCTAAACATTTTACATAGTATGTAAAGAAAAAAAAATGGGGGAATAGAGGTTGAGTGAGGAGAGGAAGAATACTGTACTGAGAGTGGGTCCCTGGTCTCCAGTCCAACACTGCTGGACTTGCTGCATGGGTGACCCAAGATTTTGTTTATGTAGTACCACCCTGTAGTAGTATGGATGCCAGTCAGTGTGGGCAGATTTAAAAATGTCATCAGCTGACATACCATGCTGGCCAGTGCATGTGGAGCATTATCAGATTCTGAAGTGAAGAAAAAGCCTCTTCACACCCTGCTCTTCCAATCAGAACCATAGAAATGAGGCCATATCTTGAGTCCCTCCCTTACACTCTCAGTCCATTGACCTGTGGTCTAATCGGTCAGAGAGTGTATCATGGCAGCCTCAGCATGTTGTGTCAGGCATGGCAGACTTGCACCGTCTGAATCACATTCTAATGCCGTTTTAAATGTGCTGTTCCAAAATGCAAGCGCCATCGTGTTTATTTTCACAAATCTGGGGCGCAAATGCTTTGGATGCTAATCCCTGCATGCCTAAATGATGCTGGAATTGGAAAATGCTACTCCTATGCTGTACATAGAATATATTCTGCCTTAAAATAATAATATCCTGAAAAGCAATATACAATTATTGGTACGTGCATGAATGATTTAGTACAATGGGAGAAAGGTATAGTGACCCTTTCCTGATTTTCCAATGCTGCATGTGCCCTTTAACTCATTGACAGCTTGCATTACAACACTGTTAGTGCTTTAACAAGCAGGGCCTCCCTGGAATGCAGATTTTTTTTAATAAAGTCAAGATTCATTATTTTATTCTAGACCCACAAATATTGTAATGCTCTGAATGCCAGGACTTCAGTGTCAGACTGGCCCACCGGGATACCAGGAAACTCCCAGTGGGTCCAGGTGTCAGTGGGCCCTCATGCTGCTAAACATTTTACATAGTATGTAAAGAAAAAAAAATGGGGGAATAGAGGTTGAGTGAGGAGAGGAAGAATACTGTACTGAGAGTGGGTCCCTGGTCTCCAGTCCAACACTGCTGGACTTGCTGCATGGGTGACCCAAGATTTTGTTTATGTAGTACCACCCTGTAGTAGTATGGATGCCAGTCAGTGTGGGCAGATTTAAAAATGTCATCAGCTGACATACCATGCTGGCCAGTGCATGTGGAGCATTATCAGATTCTGAAGTGAAGAAAAAGCCTCTTCACACCCTGCTCTTCCAATCAGAACCATAGAAATGAGGCCATATCTTGAGTCCCTCCCTTACACTCTCAGTCCATTGACCTGTGGTCTAATCGGTCAGAGAGTGTATCATGGCAGCCTGTACTGCCGTCTCCTTCTCAGACTCAGGCCAAGTGAGAAAAATGTTGGGATATACCCTGCACAGGGAACACAGTGGGTTACTGGGGGCCCAACAGAGCGGCACTGACAGGTATTTATATACTATCCTGCTAATTTGATGGACTGACCCTGTTCCTTTGAAAAGCTCAACGGCAGGGAACAAATCTAAATTTTGTTACATGGACTACCAGGCATGTCCCTTAACTATTGAGGTACAATTTGAACTCAGCCGGCAACAATATTTGACTGAAGAAAAGTAAATGTGAGTATTTAAACCCAGGCTGTAAAAGAAAAGTTCCACATGACTGAGAGGAGCTATAGGGCTCTTGTACAAATGCAACCGCAAGTGCAGTCCTGCTAAAATGGGTGTAAGTTGTTTCACTTATTGGAACTATTCAATTTGTACTTGTACTTCTGTATAGTTACATTGAGCACGAGTGCGTCTGTCCTGCCCCTTGAATTGAGTACATTGAGAGCTATGGATGCTGGGGAACCCTGGAGCTACCATTGGGGTACCCTCAGCATGTTGTGTCAGGCATGGCAGACTTGCACCGTCTGAATCACATTCTAATGCCGTTTTAAATGTGCTGTTCCAAAATGCAAGCGCCATCGTGTTTATTTTCACAAATCGGGGGCGCAAATGCTTTGGATGCTAATCCCTGCATGTCTAAATGATGCTGGAATTGGAAAATGCTACTCCTATGCTGTACATAGAATATATTCTGCCTTAAAATAATAATATCCTGAAAAGCAATATACAATTATTGGTACGTGCATGAATGATTTAGTACAATGGGAGAAAGGTATAGTGACCCTTTCCTGATTTTCCAATGCTGCATGTGCCCTTTAACTCATTGACAGCTTGCATTACAACACTGTTAGTGCTTTAACAAGCAGGGCCTCCCTGGAATGCAGATTTTTTTTAATAAAGTCAAGGCAGCTTGCCAATAAGCACATTAATATACGGAGTGATGAAATGCATTTGAAGAACTGGAGGATGTTTAGCAAGATACAGGAGGTGCAGTGAATGCAGAGAGTACCCATGTACTACGCTGGGCTACTCTGTGTGACCTTTATCCCACAGTGCTGGCTGAATTCTAATAGGAAAAAGGACCCTCGGCTGCGTTCCCTTTGCACATAAAGCCCTTAAGGTGGCCATACACAGGAAGATCTGCTCGCTTGGCGCATCTCTCCCTGATATGCCCACATTGAGGTGGGTGATATTGCGCTGATCGGATCAGAATGGAGGCCATACAGACAGCCGACTGGGTTTTTTACCCAGCCCGATCGGCATCTGCCCGACTTTCGGCCAGATATGGTTCAGGGACGCCTGTCGGTTGGCCCCACACACTGGCCAATAAACTGCCGACTGATAACATTACAGGCTTCATGCTCAGCTGGTATTATACCCCTAAAGGGGATGTAAACAAAAAATAAAGTTATAATTTAAAGTAACTGTCTAATAACAGTACACATCTTTAATGGTTTTAACAGTATTTCTAAATATAGTATCTATCTGTTCCTTTCTATCCTCTGCCCTGACGGTTCCAACATTTGAAAGATGTTTCAAGAGCCAGCTATTTTTTGGTTATTTAAAGGAGTAGGAAAGGCTTGGTGTACTTGGGGGTGCCAAATGTTAGGCACCCCCAAGTGATTGTATTGACTTACTGGGGTTATACCAGTGAGCACCAAGGAGCGATCTTCTTCAGTCTTCCTCTGTCTTCATGCGGCTGCACATGCGCAGTAGAACGAAGAGCTGAACTTTAATTAAAAGTCGGCTATTTTGTTCAATTGCTCATGCATTTGCCCCGGAAAATTTGAAGATAGAAGAAGACGGAAGTGGATCGCTCTGTGATGCTCATTGGTATAACTCCGGGCCGGTGCAGTTTTCTGCTTTAGGAGCACAGGCCTGGGGTTTCAAGTAGGCCAATACAATCACTTGAGGGTTCCTAAAATTTGGCACCAAGCCTTTCCTTCTCCTTTAAAGAAAATCTGTTATAGCCCCTCCCAATAACAGAATGTGTAATTCCCCAGTGGTGTAACTATTCTAACACCCCATGACTGCAGAAGGACGTGCATGGGGGAGAGGGATCTGTTTATGGTTACAGCAGCTCCCTTGGTGCATGGCTAAAGGTTCCTGGCTGCTCCAGGGATCCAGAATCTATTTTTTGCTGGGGTGCCCAGCTCCCTAAGTGTTACGCCATTACTATTCAATACCTAAACTTTATGGTGCCTTTTCGCTTAAAAAGTCATAATTTGACACTTACAATGTATTTCCTGTACTCGTTTCATCAAACACAAGTTTCCTATCCTATCTGATGCTTCCACACACTGGTAGAACATGCTCAATAACTATTATATCAGAATATATGCAGAATATTCCCAGCAACACCTCTGAATTACATGATGTTTAAGCAGTGTGCCTAATTACTGATATTTTTTTCTCTGTCCCATTGTGTCCCCTGCATTTATAAAGGGATTTTGTACCCACCGAAAAACCCTTTTCTAGTAGGCCCGAACTGTCAGTGCAGACGTAGTGGGTTATGTTATCCTTCACCTCTGGAGGCAGGACAGAAACTGTTGACTCTTGGCCCCTCCTCCTGTTATAAGGGCTGGCTCCACCTTCCCTCCTCAGTTCGTTTGAAAAGCTCAGCTGGTGGAGACAGTATAGATAGAAAGAAGAGCAAGAGACAACAGGTAGAAAGATAGCGACAAAGATGTCCGGAACCCATACTAAAATCAGCCTGGGTGGGACTTACTGCACTGACAGTTCGGGCCTACTAGAAAAGGGTTTTTCAGTGAGTACAAAATCCCTTTTTCTCTAGTCGGCCCTCCAAAAGCTGTCCCTCAATTAGGGTGGGTAAAAACTGTAAACTGTGTAGCTGAAATTGACAGTTAGTGTGCAACTGTAGCTTGTAGAACTTTTCAGCCAAACACGGCCGCTTGTGATGCAAAAACATTCAACTTATAAAACTTAAAGGGATACTGTCATGGGAAAAATTTTTTTTTTCAAAATGAATCGGTTAATAGTGCTGCTCCAGCAGAATTCTGCACTGAAATCCATTTCTCAAAAGAGCAAACAGATTTTTTTATATTCAATTTTGAAATCTGACATGGGGCTAGACATTTTATCAATTTCCCAGCTGCCCCTGGTCATGTGACTTATGCTGTGATAAACTTCAATCACTCTTTACTGCTGTACTGCAAGTTGGAGTGATTATCACCCCCTCCCTTTCCCCCCCCCCAGCAGCCTAACAAAAGAACAATGGGAAGGTAACCAGATAGCAGCTCCCTAACACAAGATATCAGCTGCCTGGTAGATCTAAGAACAACACTCAAAAGTAAAAACCCACGTCCCACTGAGACACATTCAGTTACATTGAGAAGGAAAAACAGCAGCCTGCTAGAAAGCATTTTTCTCCTGAAGTGCAGGCACAAGTCACATGACATCGGCAGCTGGGAAATTGACAAAATGTCTAGCCCCATGTCAGATTTCAAAATTGAATATAAAAAAAATCTGTTTGCTCTTTTGAGAAATGGATTTCAGTGCAGAATTCTGCTGGAGCAGCACTATTAACTGATTCATTTTGAATTTTTTTTTTTTCACATGACAGTATCCCTTTAATGAAGGTATTCGGTGAAACCCAAGTGGCCGCCTTGCAAATTTGTTCGGCAGTTGCCAGATTCTGTAGTGCCCAGGATGTACTCTGTGCCCTGGTGGAGTGAGCTTTGACTGATAAAGGTCTTGGCTGGTGTTCGAAATCATAAGCTGTGTTTATAGTCTCTACCAACCATCGAGCAATCGTCCTCTTGGAAATGGCTAGTCTCTTGTGAGATACCGCATAAGAGACAAATAGAGAGTCAGCACATCTGTAAGACGATGACCTTTTAACGTAGATTCTCATCGCCCGTACTACATCCAGTGTGTGGAGAAGTTGTTCACAATCATTGGCTGGTCGAGGGCAAAAGGATGGTAAGACAATGTCCTGATTAATGTGGAACTCAGACACGACTTTTGGTAAGAACCCTGGTAGTGTTCTAAGTACAACCTTGTCAGTATGGAAAGAAATCCAGGGCTCTTTACAGGAAAGGGCAGCCAATTCAGACACTCGCTTAGCAGACGTGATGGCCACTAGGAAGGCAACTTTAAGGGATAACCACTTGAGGTCACAGGATGCGAGTGGTTCGAAAGGTGGTTTTTGTAGGGCACGGAGCACTAGTGGTAAGTCCTAGGTAGAAATTGGGTGTCAAAGTGGTGGACGCGTTCTTGCAACACCCTTAAAAAATTGTTGAATTTCCGGTTTGTCAGCCCAACGTTCATGAGTGAAAACTGCTAGAGCTGAGACTTGCGATTTAAGAGTTCTGAGAGCAAGGCCTTTCCTGAAACCATCAGTGAGGAACTCAATGACAACAGCAGGGGAAGTATCGTCCTAGTGGGAACCATGATGACGGCACCACGTTAAAAAAGTCTTCCATACTTTATGATATGCTTTAGTTGTGGACTGTTTGCGTGCTTGAAGCAAAATGTCTATTGCGTTCTGTGAGTACCCCTGCTGGGTCCACCAGGCGCTCTCAAGAGCCACGCCATTAAACGCAGCATTGGTAAGTTGGGGTGATTGATTTGTCCTTGAGTGAGTAAGTCTGGACGGTCCGGCAATCGCCACGGTTTGGATACAGATAGTCGAATTAGATCCGTGTACCACACTCTGTTCGGCCTGTCAGGTGCTATCAGAATAGTGGTGGCATTGCTTTGCTTTAGTTTGGAGATCACCCTGGGAAGGATGGCTAGAGGTGGAAACGCGTACACTGTGTGGAAGTCCCAAGGGATGACCAAGGCATCGACGAACGCCACTCCCGGATCTTTTGTTCTGGCACAATATAGAGGGAGTTTGTGGTTGTGCTTGGAGGCTAAAATGTCTATTTGTGGAGTGCCCCATTTGTTCGCTAGCTGTTGGAACACAGCGTCGTTGAGTGACCATTCCCCGTGGTCGAGCGTAGTTCTGCTCAGGTAATCTGCCTCCCAATTCAGTATTCCTGGTATGAAGACCGCAGAAAGGTTGGTCACTGTGAGCTCTGCCCAGTGCAATATCCTGGACACCTCCTGCATTGCCAATCTGCTGCGTGTGCCGCCCTGCTTGTTGACATATGCCACCACCGTGGCGTTGTCGGATTGCACCCGGACGGCTTGGTACCGTAGGAATGGGGTCCAACCCTCTAGGGCTATGGCGATCGCCCGGAGTTCCAGAATGTTGATCGGTAAGGAGGTTTCTCCCGGACTCCAAGTGCCCTGTAAGGTGTGGTTGCGATAAATCGCTCCCCCGGCCGGTGAGACTGGCATCTGTAGTTACGATTTCCCACTGGGGGGGAGCCCAACTTCTGCCTTTCTGGAGGTTGGCTGGATTCATCCACCACTCCAAACTCTGAAGTGTTAAGCTGGATATGGTGATGAGTTGGTTCAAATCCTTGTGGTTCTTGTTCCACTGACCTAGAAAATTGTTCTGAAGTGGGCAAAGGTGGAATCTGGAGAACGGGATAGCTTCCAGGGCAGATACCATGAAGCCCAGAAGACGGAGGCAATCCTCTGCTGAATTCGTCTGAGATGATTTGAAATTGTTGGTTGCGTGAACTAGTCTGTCCACCTTGTCTGGAGGTAGGAATACTCTCTGCAATCGGGAGATGAACTCCAGACCCAAAAATCGGATGGTCTGTGTTGGTTGAAGCGCACTTTTGCGGTAGTTTATTAGCCAGCCGTGTTGTGATAAAACCTGGAGACAGGAGTGAGTGTCTATGGTTGCCTGGGTTGCTGAAGGGGCTGAAATGAGTAGATCGTCTAGGTAAGGTAGGATTTTGATTCCTAATGTTCTGAGGTAGGCTATCACTGGTGTTAGAAGTTTGTACTGCACCATGGGTTTTTACCAAAGTCCAAAGGGCAAGGCAGTAAACTGGTAATGGAGGTCGCCTATAGCAAAGCAGAGGTAACGGCGGGATGCTGGACAAATGGGTACGTGAAGATACGCATCCTGAAGGTCTATGGATGTCATGAAGTAGTTTGGTTCCATAGTCGCAATCACTGATCGAATGGACTCCATTCTGAATTTCTGATTGGAGACCAAGGTGTTGAGGGCTTTGAGGTTTAGCACCGGCCTGAATGAGCCGTCTTTCTTCCTGACTAAAAATAGATTGGAGTAAAACCCTCGAAAACGTTGAGTTTGTGGTACTGTTTGTATTACTTCTGCCTGCAGCAAGGATTGGACCGCCCGTTGGAGTAACGGTGCTCGGTTGGGAGTAGTCGATGAAATAAGGAACCTGTTGATAGGAAGATGTGTGAAAGAGATTCGATAGCCTTGTTGGATTATGGTGAGGACCCAAGTATCTGTGACGTGTGTTTGCCAAGCGCCTAAGTACCTCTGTAATCTGCCGCCCACCTGATCGGGTCCTTGGAGGGCTGAGTCAGGCAGATGTGGATCTATTGGGGATAGGTTTCTTGACGTTAGTTCGTGCCTGCTCTGGACACCTAATAACCTGTCGGCCTTAGATAGTGCCACTGTTTCATCTTTAATCTCCAGTGTTTGCATCATTTACCTAAGCAACTTTTTAGTGACTTCTGGATTTGTAGTTTGAATGCGTTCATCTTCGGAATTAGACTCAGTAGAATGATCAGACAAGTCTTTCTGTAAGTAGGGAATGTCTTCCTGATCTGAGTCTGAAGCTAACCCTTCTTCTGAATCTGAAGTGGAGTCTAATGTGAGTGCGGCTTTACGCTTTTTGTTTTGTTTGCCTGATTGAGCATTGTCAGAAGAGGTTGTTGGAAAAGGCTGAACGGATTTCATGATCCATTGTAAGAAGTCCCCAAATTGTGGCGGAACTTGATTTGAGGAGCTTGGTTGGTTCCTGGGTGGAACTGGAGAAGCATCCCCAGTGACCTGCAGTGGAGTAGGTGGTCGTGATGGAGACAAAATAGGTCCAGGAGATGACCGTCTGTCATCTGTGTTGGCTGGGTCAGGGGGTGGTTGAGACAGGGTATATTGTGGTGACAATATAGGTGGTCCCTGGGCCTCTGCATTTTGGTTGGCTTTACAGTCAGAGCAATAATTTCTTTCTGATCTTCGTAAAGAATGTCTACAGGTTTTGCACTTTAGTAGTTTTTCCGTTTTTTTTGTCTTTTTAATGGACTGTATATCTGCTCTCAATTCTGTTAGTGAGTCTGATTTGTCCATGGTTGTTGAATGTGTTCAAAACAAAAACGAATTCACTCACCCCTGGAAAAAAAACGTTTCTGTAAGCTGGTAGAGCGAAAAGTGTTACAAGCTGTCCCTGCTGATGGTCTCCGTGTGTTTTCCGTTCTGCGAATTAACCTGCACCCGCACTAGAGCTAGCGTGTGAGCCGCAGTGAGAAAGAGCGACTGCGCCTGGTAATGTAAATGCGCCGATGGCTTGGCGCGAAACACTGGCGTGGTGCATATAGAGACACATGTGCGGCCTGTACTGATGACGTCAGTGCGCCAATGGTGCGTAGAGCCTTGCCGCGTCTATGCGGCGAGGTCTGTTGCTAGGCAACCGGCCTTCACCGCGATCCCACATGCTGCGTGCAGAAGATTAGTGACCACTAGGAAAGTACTAAAACAAGTAAGAGTGCTTAGGTAGTACTTGCACGTGTCTAAAGACCATGCGACTCTGTGAATACTTACCCTGTGCAAAGAATACTTGCTGCACTGATCACTCTCTGATCTGTGATCTCGATAGTTATAGAACAACCTAGTGATCATAGCGGGTAGCTCTGCATACCCTATAGGTTGTGTGCCTGTGACAGCTCTGCATGTCACCTATGGCCAGTTGGAGCCGTCAAAATCTGCATTGTAGCAGGATCAAATTGGAAAACTTGCTTCAAGGGAACAGCTCAGCATGTCCCATAACTAATGTAGAATCCTAAAAATAGTTGTAAAAAGTAAAAGTCAATAAAAATAAAAGAGATTGAAGTAGAAGAATTTATCTGTCCATAACCTCTTGAGGCAGGACAAAGAACTGAGGAGGGAAGGTGGAGCCAGCCCTTATAACAGGAGGAGGGGCCAAGAGTCAACAGTTTCTGTCCTGCCTCCAGAGGTGAAGGATAACATAACCCACTACGTCTGCACTGACAGGAGGGCCGACTAGAGAAATTTGTATGTGTTTTCGTAATTCATTAAACGGTAGAACAATCGGGTAGTAGCTCTTGTACAATGGATTTTCTGCTCTAAAACATGAGCACACAAGCTCTCGATTAGTGCAATGTGCTAGCTCTCACAGCCGCCAGTGCAAGGCTTCTGCACATGACTATAGTAAATTGTGTTTGAGGTGTAGGGGGAGTAAGGGGGCCATGTTCTTACAAGCCCTAAATAATGTGTGGCAGATCTGAGAGTGCCAGTGGCTGGTGCAGATGTGCATGAGCACACCACCAGTTCTAAATCAAGCTGCAGACCAGAATAAGATAAGGGCCTGATTACAAGAAACACATGCCATATATCACTTTCCATATTACAGACCTGAGCAGCAGATAAGGAGGACAGAGGCCCGAGCCAGGATGGCTGTTCTAACAAAGCTCCTCGGCTCATGCCTGCTAATTAACGGCTGAGTGGTCAGAGATCAGACTTGCAAACTCATTTCACATTAAAGCAAAATCTGAACTTTGGGGGCATATGGTGGAGGTAATGGGAAGGGCAACATGGTGCAGCTGCTGCCCTCGGGTTCTTCGGATTAATCCATACACCACTGAAATGATGTAAAACGAGTATTAATTAGCCTTTCATACTAAAGTTCTAGCAGGTTCTGCCGGACTACTCAGGATTCAGTTAACATAAACCCCCAGCAATAGCAGAAATTAGATAGCACATTGAGGAGGTAACAAATAGTTTTTCTATAGCAGTACCAACTTCTACTATATGGTATGCCACTCATCCTAATGCTAAGTAGCTAAAGTGTATTAACAATTATATTATAATTGATGAGGCTAATACCAATGCAATTGTATGAATAACTGGTGCCATTTCCTGACAGTCATTTGCTGGGATGGTTTTGTATGGGTGTGGTGGTCTTCATGACGTTACCCACTGTCCTTCAATACAGAGGAGAAAACAGCAAATGTCAGACAGAGTTATAGGCGGAGGGTGACTTTTTTGTTTGGGGAGGCTAATGGTGTCACATGAACAGTTTCTTCACCAGCAATTTTATACTGGTGGAGAAACAGCTGATTGAGTTGCATATTATGTAGAATGTTATAATTCACGTCACTTAGCACATGGGCCAAGTTCAGGCAGAGAAACAGCCCTTCTGCTCAGATCTGCTTTCTGGTGTGTCTGCACACTGCTTCAACCTGGGTGCTGACACATGGGGTCAGATTCACTAAAGGGAGAAGTGGCCAATTCGCCAGTAATCTCATCCACGGGGACATCACCAATTCACTAACAGGCGTAGAGGACAATTCGCTAACAAACGAGACCGTTGCTAGCGTTCATTCTCACCCTATCGCCTGACGACTTTTGCTTCTGGCGAATGGTCATTACTCTGCAAATTCACTAAGATGTGACTTTTACTGAGCGTTACCCCTTTCGCCAGAGTTCACTTCACCACCTTAGACCTGATGAACTGATAAAACAAAGCTACTTCTTCCTCAATCTTATGTCAGTGACATCATATCCTGTTTGCTGGTAATGCATTAAAGTTATAAAAAACGCTGGCGACTTTCTTTCTTTAGAGCAGGATTGCCTTCAGAAGTCAGAACTATTAAAGATTTATGTGTGAGCAATTTTTTAAAACCAATTTGAGGGGCATGCTACATTTGTTTAAGGAGAGGATCTCTTCTGTCTTTATTATGGCTCATTGGACATGTGTAATAATAAGTGGCCACTTCAAGCATTTGGACCAACATCTCTAATAAAGTCATCTATATATGACCTATATGTACCTGCCATATTTAAAGTGACCTAAGCATAAGAGTACTAACGAAGTTTCACTAGGCAGAAATATAAGCAAAAATTCGCTGTGAAATGCTCGCCCAGCCGAAGTAACATTAGCGAAAATTCGCCAGCGTTCGGCTGCTGAGATGCAGCTCTAGTGAATTGGCGTAGTGGTAGCGAATTTGCACCTGGTGAAGTGGCACGGAGTGTAGTGAAGCAGTCGCTGGCGAAAATTCACCCTTTAGTGAATTTGCCCATGGAGTGGATACCGGCTTGAAAATGCATACAAA